>NC_087401.1:6819080-6844080 GCF_031307605.1 Tribolium castaneum | reverse complement strand
TGTTACAAACAAGAAACCTTACATCAAAGAAACTGAAAACCTCTTATTTAGGCACAGAAATTCGAATTACGTTTCAGTCTGGACAAAAACTGCTTATTTTAGACGATCCTTTGTTTTGAACACGAAAACTTACATTAAAAAGATTAAAAACGTCGTATTCTGGCTAAAAACTGCAAATTATATATTACTCTAGATAAAAGCAATTTATCCTGATTACTCCTTTACTTAGAATAGAGTAAACTTGTATAAAACTTAATGAAAACTTTAAATTTCGTCTCAAAGAAATAATTTACGTTATAGTTTTGACCAGCACTGTTTATTTCAAACGATTTTATGATTCGAAACTAATGAACTTTTATGGGGCAGATGCAAAACCACATATTACCATATAAAGCGTTGTTTTAAAGCAAATTATTACCTTTTGCAACAAGAAATTTCACGTCAAAGAAACTGAAAACATGGTATCCATGCACAAATATCGAATTACGTATCAGTTTAGGCAAATACAGCTTATTTTAAACGATTCCTTCCTATAAACAAGAAAAATTTTATCAAACATATTGAAAATGTCTTATTCTTGAAAATAAGAGCAAATTATGTATCAGTTTTAACAAAAGCGGATTACTCTGTTTGATTCTATGCTTATAGTAGAGTAAACTACTATAAAACGTAATGAAAACTTTATATTCAAGCTCAAAAAAACAAATTACGTTATAGTTTTGAGAAAAAAAAATTGAACAAGTGCAAATGCTAATACTTTGCTTTAAAATAACGATTTATGTGGTAATATGGTATTTTGCATCTGTACTATAAAAGTTTACTCGTTTCGCTCCATTGAATCATTCGAAATAAATTATTTTGACACAACAACGAAAATAATTATTTGTTTATACTGTAACATGTCGTTTATATAAAACGAACTAAGACGTTTGGCATCTGTTTAGTGAAAGTTTTCTCGTTTGGGGGCATAAAATCGTTTGAAATTAACAGTTCTGGTTAAAACTAAACGTAAATTATATCTTTGAGACGAAATTTAAAGTTTTCATTAAGTTTTATACTACAAGTTTGCTCTATTCTAAGCAAAGGAGTAATCAGGATAAACTGCTTTTATCCAAAGTAATACATAATTTGCAGTTTTGAGCCAGAATAAGACGTTTTTAATCTTTTTAATGTAAGTTTTCGTGTTCAAAAGAAAGAATCGTCTAAAATAAGCAATTTGTGTCCAGACTGAAACGTAATTTGATTTTCTGGGCCTGAATAAGAGGTTTTCAGTTTCTTTGATGTAAGGTTTCTTGTTTGTAACAATGAATAAACGAAAATCATTGGTTTTAATCCAAACTGTGAACTCTTAATTTCAAACGATTTTATGCCCCCAAACGAGAAAACTTTCACTAAACAGATGCCAAACGTCTTAGTTCGTTTTATAAAAACGACTTATGTTACAGTTTAAACAAAAACAAATTATTTTCGTTGTTGTTGTGTCAAAATAATTTATTTCGAATGATTCAATGGAGCGAAACGAGTAAACTTTTATAGGACAGATGCAAAATACCATATTACCACATAAATCGTTATTTTAAAGCAAAGTATTAGCTTTTGCACTTGTTCAATTAAAGTTTGCTTACTTCGAAATATGTAGTCGTCCGAAATATTTTTTTTGTCAAAACTATAACGTAATTTGTTCTTTTGAGCTTGAATATAGAGTTTTCATTACGTTTTATAGTAGTTTACTCTACTCTAAGCATAGAATCAAACAGAGTAATCCGCTTTTGTTAAAACTGATACATAATTTGCTCTTATTTTCGAGAATAAGACATTTTCAATATGTTTGATAAAATTTTTCTTGTTTATAGCAAGGAATCGTTTAAAATAAGCTGTATTTACCTAAACTGATACGTAATTCGATATTTGTGCATGGATACGATGTTTTCAGTTTCTTTGACGTGAAATTTCTTGTTGCAAAAGGTAATAATTTGCTTTAAAACAACGCTTTATATGGTAATATGTGGTTTTGCATCTGCCCCATAAAAGTTCATTAGTTTCGAATCATAAAATCGTTTGAAATAAACAGTGCTGGTCAAAACTATAACGTAAATTATTTCTTTGAGACGAAATTTAAAGTTTTCATTAAGTTTTATACAAGTTTACTCTATTCTAAGGAAAGGAGTAATCAGGATAAATTGCTTTTATCTAGAGTAATATATAATTTGCAGTTTTCAGCCAGAATATGACGTATTTAATCTTTTTAATGTAAGTTTTTGTATTTAAAACAAAGGATCGTCTAAAGTAAGCAGTTTTTGTCCAGACTGAAACGTAATTCGAATTTCTGTGCCTGAATAAGGGGTTTTCAGTTACTTTGATGTAAGGTTTCATGTTTGTAACAATGAATTAACGAAAATAATTGGTTTTTATCCAAATTGTGGCATGAATCGTTTTTAAAAGGCGAAATAAGATGTTTTTCCGCTGTACAGTGAAAGTTTACTCGTTTCAAAGCATAGAACCGTTTGAAATTAACAGCTCTCGTTAAGACTATAACGCAAATCTTTTGTTTTGTGCTAAAATAAGACGTTTTTAGTCAGTTTGATATAAGTTTTCTTGTTCAAAGCAAAATATTGTCGAAAATCAACCGTTTTTGTCTAAACTGATACAAAATTCGGTGGTTTGTGTCCGAATACAAAGTTTTCAGATTCTTTAATGTTAGGTTTGCTGCTTCTAACAAAGAATCAACGAAAATATTTTGTGTTAAAACAAACTGCAATATAAAATGTCTTTATAGGACAAAACATGATGTTTGGCATCTGTTTAATAAAAATTTACTCGTTTGGAAGCATAGAATCATTCCAAATAAGCTATTCTCGTCGAAACTATAATGTAATTAGTATTTTGTGCTAGAATACAGCGTTTTTGTTAGATTTATTAACAATTTTGTCTATTTTAAGCAATGAAACGAATAGGATTAGCTGCCTTTATTCAAAGTGATACATAAATTGCTCTTTTATGCCAGATTAATACCTTTTTAGTCTGTTCGACGTAAGTTTTCTTGTTCAAAGCAAAAGATCGTCTAAAATAAGCCGTTTTTGTTTGAACTGATAAACAATTCAGACTGAGACTCAACAAAAATAATTTATTTTAATCCACACTGATACTTTTTGACCCTATAAGAGTCCTATAAGAGTCCGAGATACGCCGTTCTCGTCAAGTCTATAACGTAATTCGTTTTTTTTGTCAGAATACGACGTTTTCTGTCTGTTTAATATAAGTTTTTAATAATAATAATAATAACAATAATAATAATAATAATAATAATAATAATAATAATAATAGTAATAATAATAATAATATTAATAATAATAATAATGAAAATAATAATAGTAATAAAAGTAAGCTTAGTTTTCTAAGCAAAAATGAAGCTTATTTTGTGTGTTATATGAGCGTTTTCTCATTTCTATGCAAGAAATCATTTGTGATCTGTGTTTTTAGGCAAGAAATTGTCTAAAATTAATAACTCATTTTGAAACTGGTATAAAAACATTTACTATACAAAAGTTAATAATAATAATAATAATAATAATAATAATAATAATAATAATAATAATAATAATAATAATAGTAATAATACTAATAATAGTAATAAAAGTAAGCTTAGTTTTCTAAGCAAAAATGAAGCTTATTTTGTGTGTTATATGAGCGTTTTCTCATTTCTATGCAAGAGATCATCTGTGATCTGTGTTTTTAGGCAAGAAATTGAATAAAATTAATAACCCATTTTAAAACTGGTATAAAAACATTTACTATACAAAAGTTAATAATAATAATAATAATAATAATGATAATAATAATAATAATAATAATAATAATAATAATAATAATAATAATAATAATAATAATAATAATAATAATAATAATAATAATAATACTTATAATAATGAATTTCTTTCTAAATTAAAGCTTAGTTTTTCTAAGCAAAAATGATGCTTATTTTGTGTTATCTGAGCGTTTTCTCATTTCTATGCAAGAGATCATCTGTGATCTGTGTTTTTAGGCAAGAAATTGTTTAAAATTAATAACTCATTTTAAAACTGGTATAAAAACATTTACTATACAAAAGTTATAATCGGTTTTTAATAATAATAATATTAATAATAATAATAATAATAATAATAATAATAATAATAGTAATAATAATAATAAAAATAATAGTAATAATAATAATAATAATAATAATAATAATAATAATAATAATAATGGTAATAGTAACATAAGTAATAATAATAATAATACTTTTAATAAGGAAAAATGGAGCTTATTTTGTGTGTTACATGAGCGTTTTCTCATTTCTATGCAAAAGATCATGTGTGATCTGTGTTTTTAGGCAATCTAAGCCACTTTATAGTTTTTAATATTTAACAAAAATTTGCTTTAAAATAAAATGTTTGAAAAACTGAAATTAAACTAAATTAATTGTGTCTAACACTTTAGTAGAGGAAAAAGGAGGAGACATAAAAGTCACTATAGTCTTAGAGTTGTCTTTAGTCGTCATATTAATAACAATAACATTTATAATAACAATACCAGTAGTACTAAATTTGCTTATATGCAAGCGCCTAATTAAGGTAACAGTTTTTTTGTTTTTTGCTTATATCTCGAAAGCAGTTACTCCTACCAATTTTTACTTTTTCACCAAAATTAAAGGTGATAAAATTTCCTACAAAATAGTTATTTGCATTTTTCATGTAGAACTAACCATAAGCGAGATATAAGTTTGAAAATAATTAATAATTAAAAAAAAGTGTTTTAACAAAAAATGTCTTGTGATTTAAAATACACTTAATTTATTGGGTTCAATACTTTATTAGAAGAAACAGGAGGTGACATAGAAGTCACTGAAGTCTTCAGAGTCGTTTTTAAATGCTGCATTTTTGTCTTCGTCTCAAACATTGAAAACTGAATTACATTTTTGTTCAGTAACAGTTACAGTTTTCTTATTGGTTTTTTGCTTATATCTCGAAAATAGTTACTCCTATCAAATTTTATCTTTCTTTCAAAATTAAAGCTGATAAAATTTCAAACAAAATAGTTATTTACATTTTTCTTGTAGGACCAAGCATAAACGAGTTATAGAGTTGGATATAAATAATATTTAACAAAAATTTGCTTTAAAATAAAATGCTTGAAAAACCGGAATTAAACTAAATTAATTGTGTCTAACACTTTAGTAGAGGAAAAAGGAGAAGACATAAAAGTCACTAAATGTTTCAGAGTCGTCTTTAGTCGTCAAATTAATAACAATAACATTAATAATAATAATACTAATAGTACTAAATTTGCTTATATGCAAACGCTTAATTAAGGTAACAGTTTTTTGGTTTCTTGCTTATATCTCGAAAACAGTTACTCCTATCAATTTTTATCTTTTTTTCAAAATTAAAGCTGATAAAGTTTCCTACAAAATAGTTATTTGCGTTTTTTTGTAGGACCAACCATAAGCGAGTTATAGAGTTGGATATAAATAATCTTTAACAAAAATTTGCTTTAAAATAAAATGTTTGAAAAACCGAAATTAAACTAAATTAAGACTAACACTTTAGTAGAGGAAAAAGGAGAAGACATAAAAGTCACCAAAGTCTTGAGAGTCGTTTTTAGTCGTCATATTAATAACAATAACATTAGTAATAATAATACTAATATTACTAAATTTGCTTATATGCAAGCGCTTAATTAAGGTAACAGTTTTTTGGTTTCTTGCTTATATCTCGAAAACAGTTACTCCTATCAATTTTTAAATTTTTACTAAAATTAAAGCTGATAAAATTTCCTACAAAATAGTAATTTGCATTTTTCATGTAGGACTAACCATAAGCGAGATATAAGTTTGAAAATAATTAATATTTAAAAAAAAAGTGCTTTAACAGAAAATGTCTTGTGATTTAAAATACACTTAATTTAATGGGTCCAATACTTTATTAGAAGAAAAAGGAGGAGGCATAAAAGTCACTGAAGTCTTCAGAGTCGATTTTAAATGCTGCATTTTCGTCTTTGTCTCAAACATTGAAAACTGAATTACATTTTTGTTCAGTAACAGTTACAGTTTTTTTATTGGTTTTTTGCTTATATCTCGAAAACAGTTACTCCAATAAAAATAAAAATAAATAAAATGTTTGAAAAACCGAAATTAAACTAAATTAATTAAGACTAACACTTTAGTAGAGGAAAAAGGAGAAGACATAAAAGTCACCAAAGTCTTGAGAGTCGTTTTTAGTCGTCATATTAATAACAATAACATTAATAATAATAATACTAATATTACTAAATTTGCTTATATGCAAGCGCTTAATTAAGGTAACAGTTTCTTGCTTATATCTCGAAAACAGTTACTCCTATCAATTTTTACCTTTTTACCAAAATTAAAGCTGATAAAATTTCCTTCAAAATCGTTATTTGCATTTTTCATGTAGAACTAACCATAAGCAAGATATAAGTTTGAAAATGATTAATAATTAAAAAAAATGTGCTTTAACAGAAAATGTCTTGTGATTTAAAATACACTTAATTTATTGGGTCCAATACTTAATTAGAAGAAAAAGGAGGTGACAGTAAATGCTGCATTTTCGTCTTCGTCTCAAACATTAAATACTGAATTACATTTTTGTTCAGTAACAGTTACAGTTTTCTTATTGGTTTTTTGCTTATATCTCGAAACCAGTTACTCCTATCAATTTTTATCTTTCTTTCAAAATTAAAGCTGATAAAATTTTTTACAAAATAGTTTTTTGCATTTTTTTTGTAGGACCAACCATAAGCGAGTTATAGAGTTGGATATATATAATCTTTAACAAAAATTTGATATAAAACAAAATGTTTGAAAAACCGAAATTAAACTAAATTAATATTAAAATAATTAGTAATATTATTATTATTAAAAACCGACTATAACTTTTGTATAGTAAATGTTTTTGTTCCAGTTTTAAAATGAGTTTTTAATTTTAGACAATTTCTTGTCTAAAAACACAGATCACAGATGATCTCTTGCATAGAAATGAGAAAACGCTCAGATAACACAAAATAAGCTTTATTTTTCCTTAGAAAAACTAAGCTTTAATTTAGAAAGAAATTCATTATTATAAGTATTATTATTATTATTATTATTATTATAATTATTATTATTATTACTTTTATTACTATTATTATTATTATTATTATTATTAAAAACCGATTATAACTTTTGTATAGTAAATGTTTTTATTGTATTTTAAATCACAAGGCATTTTCTGTTAAAGCACTTTCTTTTTAAATATTAATTATTATCAAACTTATATCTCGCTTATGGTTAGTCCTACATGAAAAATGCAAATAACTATTTTGTAGGAAATTTTATCAGCTTTAATTTTAGTAAAAAGATAAAAATTGATAGGAGTAACTGTTTTCGAGATATAAGCAAGAAACCAGAAAACTGTTACCTTCATTAAGGCCTTGCATATAAGCAAATTTAGTACTAAAAACAACTCTGAAGACTTTGGTGACTTTTATGTCTTCTTCTTTTTCCTCTACTAAAGTGTTAGTCTTAATTAATTTAGTTTAATTTCGGTTTTTCAAACATTTTATTTTAAAGCAAATTTTTGTTAAAGATTATTTATATCCAACTCTATAACTCGCTTATGGTTGGTCCTACAAAAAAAAATGCGAATAACTATTTTGTAGGAAATTTTATCAGCTTTAATTTTGAAAAAAAGATAAAAATTGATAAGAGTAACTGTTTTCGAGATATAAGCAAGAAACTGTTACCTTAATTAAGCGCTTGCATATAAGCAAATTTAGTAATATTAGTATTATTTTTATTATTAATGTTATTGTTATTAATATGACTACTAAAAACGACTCTCAAGTCTTTGGTGACTTTTATGTTTTCTCCTTTTTCCTCTACTAAAGTGTTAGTTTTAATTAATTTAGTTTAATTTCGGTTTTTCAAACATTTTATTTTAAAGCAAATTTTTGCTAAAGATTATTTATATCCAACTCTATAACTCGCTTATGGTTGGTCCTACAAAAAAAAATGCGAATAACTATTTTGTAGAAAATTTTATCAGCTTTAATTTTGAAAGAAAGATAAAAAGTGATAGGAGTAACTGTTTTCGAGATATAAGCAAAAAACCAATAAGAAAACTGTAACTGTTACTGAACAAAAATGTAATTCAGTTTTCAATGTTTGAGACAAAGACGAAAATGCAGCATTTAAAATCGACTCTGAAGACTTCAGTGACTTTTATGTCTCCTCCTTTTTCTTCTAATAAAGTATTGGACCCATTAAATTAAGTGTATTTTAAATCACAAGACATTTTCTGTTAAAGCACTTTTTTTTTAAATATTAATTATTTTTAAACTTATATCTCGCTTATGGTTAGTCCTACATGAAAAATGCAAATTACTATTTTGTAGGAAATTTTATCAGCTTTAATTTTAGTAAAAAGATAAAAATTGCTAGGAGTAACTGTTTTCGAGATATAAGCAAGAAACCAAAAAACTGTTACCTTAATTAAGCGCTTGCATATAAGCAAATTTAGTAATATTAGTATTATTAATATTAATGTTATTGTTATTAATATGACGACTAAAAACGACTCTTAAGACTTTGGTGACTTTTATGTCTTCTCCTTTTTCCTCTACTAAAGTGTTAGTCTTAATTTAGTTTAATTTCGGTTTTTCAAACATTTTATTTTAAAGCAAATTTTTGTTAAAGATTATTTATATCCAACTCTATAACTCGCTTATGGTTGGTCCTACAAAAAAATGCAAATAACTATTTTGTAGGAAATTTTATCAGCTTTAATTTTGAAAAAAAGATAAAAATTGATAGGAGTAACTGTTTTCGAGATATAAGCAAGAAACCAAAAAACTGTTACCTTAATTAAGCGTTTGCATATAAGCAAATTTAGTACTATTAGTATTATTATTATTAATGTTATTGTTATTAATATGACGACTAAAGACGACTCTGAAACATTTAGTGACTTTTATGTCTTCTCCTTTTTCCTCTACTAAAGTGTTAGACACAATTAATTTAGTTTAATTCCGGTTTTTCAAGCATTTTATTTTAAAGCAAATTTTTGTTAAATATTATTTATATCCAACTCTATAACTCGTTTATGCTTGGTCCTACAAGAAAAATGTAAATAACTATTTTGTTGGAAATTTTATCAGCTTTAATTTTGAAAGAAAGATAAAATTTGATAGGAGTAACTGTTTTCGAGATATAAGCAAAAAACCAATAAGAAAACTGTAACTGTTACTGAACAAAAATGTAATTCAGTTTTCAATGTTTGAGACGAAGACAAAAATGCAGCATTTAAAAACGACTCTGAAGACTTCAGTGACTTTTATGTCACCTCCTTTTTCTTCTAATAAAGTATTGAACCCAATAAATTAAGTGTATTTTAAATCACAAGACATTTTCTGTTAAAACACTTTTTTTTAATTATTAATTATTTTCAAACTTATATCTCGCTTATGGTTAGTTCTACATGAAAAACGCAAATAACTATTTTGTAGGAAATTTTATCACCTTTAATTTTGATGAAAAAGTAAAAATTAATAAGAGTAACTGTTTTCGAGATATAAGCAAAAAACAAAAAAACTGTTACCTTAATTAAGCGCTTGCATATAAGCAAATTTAGTACTACTAGTATTGTTATTATAAATGTTATTGTTATTAATATGACGACTAAAGACAACTCTATAACTTTAGTGACTTTTAAGTCTCTTCCTTTTTTCTCTACTAAAGTGTTAGACACACTTAATTTAGTTTAATTTTGGTTTTTCAAACATTTTATTTTAAAGCAAATTTTTGTTAAAGATTATTTATATCCAACTCTATAACTCGCTTATGGTTGGTCCTACAAAAAAATGCAAATAACAATTTTGTAGGAAATTTTATCAGCTTTAATTTTGAAAAAAAGATAAAAATTGATAGGAGTAACTGTTTTCGAGATATAAGCAAGAAACCAAAAAACTGTTACCTTAATTAAGCGTTTGCATATAAGCAAATTTAGTACTATTAGTATTATTATTATTAATGTTATTGTTATTAATATGACGACTAAAGACGACTCTGAAACATTTAGTGACTTTTATGTCTTCTCCTTTTTCCTCTACTAAAGTGTTAGACACAATTAATTTAGTTTAATTCAAGTTTTTCAAGCATTTTATTTTAAAGCAAATTTTTGTTAAATATTATTTATATCCAACTCTATAACTCGTTTATGCTTGGTCCTACAAGAAAAATGTAAATAACTATTTTGTTGGAAATTTTATCAGCTTTAATTTTGAAAGAAAGATAAAATTTGATAGGAGTAACTGTTTTCGAGATATAAGCAAAAAACCAATAAGAAAACTGTAACTGTTACTGAACAAAAATGTAATTCAGTTTTCAATGTTTGAGACGAAGACAAAAATGCAGCATTTAAAAACGACTCTGAAGACTTCAGTGACTTTTATGTCACCTCCTTTTTCTTCTAATACAGTATTGGACCCAATAAATTAAGTGTATTTTATAAATCACAAGACATTTTCTGTTAAACACATTTTTTTAATTATTAATTATTTTCAAACTTGTATCTCGCTTATGGTTAGTTCTACATGAAAAATGCAAATAACTATTTTGTAGGAAATTTTATCACCTTAATTTTGATGAAAAAGTAAAAATTGATAGGAGTAACTGTTTTCGAGATATAAGCAAAAAACAAAAAAACTGTTACCTTAAGCGCTTGCATATAAGCAAATTTAGTACTACTAGTATTGTTATTATAAATGTTATTGTTATTAATATGACGACTAAAGACAACTCTAAGACTTTAGTGACTTTTATGTCTCCTCCTTTTTTCTCTACTAAAGTGTTAGACACACTTAATTTAGTTTAATTTCAGTTTTTCAAACATTTTATTTTAATGCAAATTTTTGTTAAATATTAAAAACTATTAAATGGCTTAGATTGCCTAAAAACACAGATCACACATGATCTTTTGTATAGAAATGAGAAAACGCTCATGTAACACACAAAATAAGCTCCATTTTTCCTTATTAAAAGTATTATTATTTTTATTACTTTTGTTACTATTACTATTATTATTATTATTATTATTATTATTGTTATTATTATTATTATTATTATTATTATTATTATTATTATTATTATTATTATTATTATTATTATTATTATTATTATTATTATTAACTTTTGTATAGTAAATGTTTTTATACCAGTTTTAAAATGAGTTATTAATTTTAGCCAATTTCTTGCCTAAAAACTATCAAATGGCTTAGATTGCCTAAAAACACAGATCACACATGATCTTTTGCATAGAAATGAGAAAAGCTCATATAACACAAAATAAGCTTCATTTTTGCTTAGAAAACTAAGCTTACTTTTATTACTACTATTATTATTATTTTTATTATTATTATTCTTATTACTATTATTTTTATTATTATTATTACTATTATTATTATTATTATTATTATTATTATTATTATTATTATTATTATTATTATTATTAATATTATTATTATTAAAAACCGATTATAACTTTTGTATAATAAATGTTTTTATACCAGTTTTAAAATGAGTTATTAATTTTAGACAATTTCTTGCCTAAAAAAACAGATCACAGATGATCTCTTGCATAGAAATGAGAAAACGCTCAGATAACACAAAATAAGCTTCATTTTTCCTTAGAAAAACTAAGCTTTAATTTAGAAAGAAATTCATTATTATAAGTATTATTATTATTATTATTATTATTATTATTATTATTGTTATTACTTTTATTACTATTATTATTATTATTATTATTATTATTATTATTATTAAAAACCGATTATAACTTTTGTATAGTAAATGTTTTTATTGTATTTTAAATCACAAGGCATTTTCTGTTAAAGCACTTTCTTTTTAAATATTAATTATTATCAAACTTATATCTCGCTTATGGTTAGTCCTACATGAGAAATGCAAATAACTAATTTGTAGAAAATTTTATCAGCTTTAATTTTAGTAAAAAGATACAAATTGATAGGAGTAACTGTTTTCGAGATATAAGCAAGAAACCAGAAAACTGTTACCTTAATTAAGGCGTTGCATATAAGCAAATTTAGTACTAAAAACAACTCTGAAGACTTTGGTGACTTTTATGTCTTCTTCTTTTTCCTCTACTAAAGTGTTAGACACAATTAATTTAGTTTAATTTCGGTTTTTCAAACATTTTATTTTAAAGCAAATTTTTGTTAAAGATTATTTATATCCAACCCTGTAACTCGCTTATGGTTGGTCCTACAAAAAAAATGCGAATAACTATTTTGTAGAAAATTTTATCAGCTTTAATTTTGAAAGAAAGATAAAAATTGATAGAAGTAACTGTTCTCGAGATATAAGCAAAAAACCGATAAGAAAACTGTAACTGTTACTGAACAAAAATGTAATTCAGTTTTCAATGTTTGAGACAAAGACGAAAATGCATCATTTAAAATCGACTCTGAAGACTTCAGTGACCTTTCTGTCACCTCCTTTTTCTTCTAATAAAATATTGGACCCAATAAATTAAGTGTATTTTAAATCACAAGACATTTTCTGTTAAAGTACATTTTTTTTAAAAATTAATTATTTTCAAACTTATATCTCGCTTATGGTTAGTCCTACATGAAAAATGCAAATAACTATTTTGTAGGAAATTTTATCAGCTTTAATTATAGTGAAAAGATAAAAATTGATAGGAGTAACTGTTTTCGAGATATAAGCAAGAAACCAAAAAACTGTTACCTTAATTAAGGGCTTGCATATAAGCAAATTTAGTACTAAAAACAACTCTGAAGACTTTGGTGACTTTTATGTCACCTCCTTTTTCTTCTAATAAAGTATTGAACCCATTAAATTAAGTGTATTTTAAATCACAAGACATTTTCTGTTAAAGCACTTTTTTTTTAAATATTAATTATTTTCAAACTTATATCTCGCTTATGGTTAGTTCTACATAAAAAATGCAATTAACTATTTTGTAGGAAATTTTATCAGCTTTAATTTTAGTAAAAAGATAAAAATTGATAAGAGTAACTGTTTTCGAGATATAAGCAAGAAACTGTTACCTTAATTAAGCGCTTGCATATAAGCAAATTTAGTAATATTAGTATTATTATTATTATTAATGTTATTGTTATTAATATGACTACTAAAAACGACTCTCAAGACTTTGGTGACTTTTATGTCTTCTCCTTTTTCCTCTACTAAAGTGTTAGTCTTAATTAATTTAGTTTAATTTCGGTTTTTCAAACATTTTATTTTAAAGCAAATTTTTGTTAAAGATTATTTATATCCAACTCTATAACTCGCTTATGGTTGGTCCTACAAAAAAAATGCGAATAACTATTTTGTAGAAAATTTTATCAGCTTTAATTTTAGTAAAAAGATACAAATTGATAGGAGTAACTGTTTTCGAGATATAAGCAAGAAACCAAAAAACTGTTACCTTAATTAAGCGCTTGCATATAAGCAAATTTAGTACTATTAGTATTATTATTATTAATGTTATTGTTATTAATATGACGACTAAAGACGACTCTGAAACATTTAGTGACTTTTATGTCTTCTCCTTTTTCCTCTACTAAGGTGTTAGACACAATTAATTTAGTTTAATTCCGGTTTTTCAAGCATTTTATTTTAAAGCAAATTTTTGTTAAATATTATTTATATCCAACTCTATAACTCGTTTATGCTTGGTCCTACAAGAAAAATGTAAATAAGTATTTTGTTGGAAATTTTATCAGCTTTAATTTTGAAAGAAAGATAAAATTTGATAGGAGTAACTGTTTTCGAGATATAAGCAAAAAACAAAAAAACTGTTACCTTAATTAAGCGCTTAAATATAAGCAAATTTAGTACTACTAGTATTGTTATTATAAATGTTATTGTTATTAATATGACGACTAAAGACAACTCTAAGACTTTAGTGACTTTTATGTCTCCTCCTTTTTTCTCTACTAAAGTGTTAGACACACTTAATTTAGTTTAATTTCGGTTTTTCAAACATTTTATTTTAAAGCAAATTTTTGTTAAAGATTATTTATATCCAACTCTATAACTCGCTTATGGTTGGTCCTACAAAAAAACGCAAATAACTATTTTGTAGGAAATTTTATCAGCTTTAATTTTGAAAAAAAGATAAAAATTGATAGGAGTAACTGTTTTCGAGATATAAGCAAGAAACCAAAAAACTGTTACCTTAATTAAGCGCTTGCATATAAGCAAATTTAGTACTATTAGTATTATTATTATTAATGTTATTGTTATTAATATGACGACTAAAGACGACTCTGAAATCTTTAGTGACTTTTATGTCTTCTTCTTTTTCCTCTACTAAAGTGTTAGACACAATTAATTTAGTTTAATTTCAGTATTTCAATCATTTTATTTTAAAGCAAATTTTTGTTAAATATTATTTAAATCCATCTCTATAACTCGCTTATGCTTGGTCCTACAAGAAAAATGCAAATAACTATTTTGTAGGAAATTTTATCAGCTTTAATTTTAGTAAAAAGATAAAAATTGATAGGAGTAACTGTTTTCGAGATATAAGCAAAAAACCAAAAAACTGTTACCTTAATAAAGCGCTTGCATATAAGCAAATTTAATACTATTAGTATTATTATTATTAATGTTATTGTTATTAAAATGACGACTAAAAAAAACTCTAAAGACTTTGGTGACTTTTATGTCTTCTCCTTTTTCCTATACTAAAGTGTTAGACTCAATTAATTTAGTTTAATTTCGGTTTTTCAAACATTTTATTTTAAAGCAAATTTTTGTTGAAGATTATTTATATCCAACTCTATAACTCGCTTATGGTTGGTCTTACAAAAGAAATGCAAATAACTATTTTGTAGGAAATTTTATCAGCTTTAATTTTTGTAAAAAGATAAAAATTGATAAGAGTAACTGTTTTCGAGATATAAGCAAGAAACCAAAACACTGTTACCTTAATTAAGCGTTTGCATATAAGCAAATTTAGTACTATTAGTATTATTATTATTAATGTTATTGTTATTAATATGACGACTAAAGACGACTCTGAAACCTTTAGTGACTATTATGTCTTTTTCTTTTTCCTCTACTAAAGTGTTAGACACAATTAATTTAGTTTAATTTCAGTATTTCAAACATTTTATTTTAAAGCAAATTTTTGTTAAATATTATTTATATCCATCTCTATAACTCGCTTATGCTTGGTCCTACAAGAAAAATGCAAATAACTATTTTGTAGGAAATTTTATCAGCTTTAATTTTAGCAAAAAGATAAGAATTGATAGGAGTAACTGTTTTCGAGATATAAGAAAGAAACCAAAAAACTGTTAACTTAATTAAGCGTTTGCATATAAGCAAATTTAGTACTATTAGTATTATTATTATTAATGTTATTGTTATTAATATGACGACTAAAGACGACTCTGAAACCTTTAGTGACTATTATGTCTTTTTCTTTTTTCTCTACTAAAGTGTTAGACACAATTAATTTAGTTTAATTTCAGTATTTCAAACATTTTATTTTAAAGCAAATTTTTGTTAAATATTATTTATATCCATCTCTATAACTCGCTTATGCTTGGTCCTACAAGAAAAATGCAAATAACTATTTTGTAGGAAATTTTATCAGCTTTAATTTTAGCAAAAAGATAAGAATTGATAGGAGTAACTGTTTTCGAGATATAAGCAAGAAACCAAAACACTGTTATCTTAATTAAGCGTTTGCATATAAGCAAATTTAGTACTATTAGTATTATTATTATTAATGGTATTGTTATTAATATGACGACTAAAGACGACTCTGAAACCTTTAGTGACTTTTATGTCTTTTTCTTTTTCCTCTACTAAAGTGTTAGACACAATTAAATTAGTTTAATTTCAGTTTTTCAAACATTTTATTTTAAAGCAAATTTTTGTTAAATATTATTTATATCCAACTCTATAACTCGCTTATGGTTGGTCCTACAAGAAAAATGCAATTAACGGTTTTGTTGGAAATTTTATCAGCTTTAATTTTGAAAGAAAGATAAAAATTGATAGGAGTAACAGTTTTCGAGATATAAGCAAAAAACCAATAAGAAAACTGTAACTGTTACTGAACAAAAATGTAATTCAGTTTACAATGTTTGAGACGAAGACAAAAATGCAGCATTTAAAATCGACTCTGAAGACTTCAGTGACTTTTATGTCACCTCCTTTTTCTTCTAATAAAGTATTGGACCCAATAAATTAAGTGTATTTTAAATCCCAAGACATTTTCTGTTAAAACACTTTTTTTTAAATATTAGTTATTTTCAAACTTATATCTCGCTTATGGTTAGTCCTACATGAAAAATGCAAATTACTATTTTGTAGAAAATTTTATCAGCTTTAATTTTAGTAAAAAAATAAAATTTGATAGGAGTAACTGTTTTCGAGATATAAGCAAGTAACCAAAAAACTGTTACCTTAATAAAGCGCTTGCATATAAGCAAATTTAGTACCATTAGTATTATTATTATTAATGTTATTGTTATTAAAATGACGACCAAAAACGACTCTGAAGACTTTGGTAACTTTTATGTCTTCTCCTTTTTCCTATACTAAAGTGTTAGACACAATTAATGTAGTTTAATTTCAGTATTTCAAACATTTTATTTTAAAGCAAATTTTTGTTAAATATTATTTATATCTATCTCTATAACTCGCTTATGCTTGGTCCTACCAGAAAAATGCAAATAACTATTTTGTAGGAAATTTTATCAGCTTTAATTTTAGTAAAAAAATAAAATTTGATAGGAGTAACTGTTTTCGAGATATAAGCAAGTAACCAAAAAACTGTTACCTTAATAAAGCGCTTGCATATAAGCAAATTTAGTACCATTAGTATTATTATTATTAATGTTATTGTTATTAAAATGACGACCAAAAACGACTCTGAAAACTTTGGTGACTTTTATGTCTTCTCCTTTTTCCTATACTAAAGTGTTAGACTCAATTAATTTAGTTTAATTTCGGTTTTTCAAACATTTTATTTTAAAGCAAATTTTTGTTGAAGATTATTTATATCCAACTCTATAACTCGCTTATGGTTGGTCTTACAAAAGAAATGCAAATAACTATTTTGTAGGAAATTTTATCAGCTTTAATTTTAGTAAAAAGGTAAAAATTGATAGGAGTAACTGTTTTCGAGATATAAGCAAGAAACCAAAACACTGTTACCTTAATTAAGCGTTTGCATATAAGCAAATTTAGTACTATTAGTATTATTATTATTAATGTTATTATTATTAATATGACGACTAAAGACGACTCTGAAACCTTTAGTGACTTTTATGTCTTTTTCTTTTTCCTCTACTAAAGTGTTAGACACAATTAATTTAGTTTAATTTCAGTATTTCAAACATTTTATTTTAAAGCAAATTTTTGTTAAATATTATTTATATCCATCTCTATAACTCGCTTATGCTTGGTCTTACAAGAAAAATGCAAATAACTATTTTGTAGGAAATTTTATCAGCTTTAATTTTAGTAAAAATATAAAAATTGATAGGAGTAACTGTTTTCGAGATATAAGCAAAAAACCAAAAAACTGTTACCTTAATAAAGCGCTTGCATATAAGCAAATTTAGTACTATTAGTATTATTATTAATGTTATTGTTATTAAAATAACGACTAAAAAAGACTCTAAAAATTTTGGTGACTTTTATGTCTTCTCCTTTTTGCTATACTAAAGTGTTAGACACAATTAATTTAGTTTAATTTCAGTATTTCAAACATTTTATTTTAAAGCAAATTTTTGTTAAATATTATTTATATCCATCTCTATAACTCGCTTATGCTTGGTCTTACAAGAAAAATTCAAATAACTATTTTGTAGGAAATTTTATCAGCTTTAATTTTAGTAAAAATATAAAAATTGATAGGAGTAACAGTTTTCGAGATATAAGCAAAAAACCAATAAGAAAACTGTAACTGTTACTGAACAAAAATGTAATTCAGTTTTCAATGTTTGAGACGAAGACGAAAATGCAGCATTTAAAATCGACTCTGAAGACTTCAGTGACTTTTATGTCACCTCCTTTTTCTTCTAATAAAGTGTTGGACCCAATAAATTAAGTGTATTTTAAATCACAAGACATTTTCTGTTAAAGCACTTTTTTTTAAATATTAGTTATTTTCAAACTTATATCTCGCTTATGGTTAGTCCTACATGAAAAATGCAAATTACTATTTTGTAGGAAATTTTATCAGCTTTAATTTTAGTAAAAAAATAAAAATTGATAGGAGTAACTGTTTTCGAGATATAAGCAAGAAACCAAAAAACTGTTAACTTAATTAAGCGTTTGCATATAAGCAAATTTAGTACTATTAGTATTATTATTATTAATGTTATTGTTATTAATATGACGATTAAAGACGACTCTGAAACCTTTAGTGACTTTTATGTCTTCTTCTTTTTCCTCTACTAAAGTGTTAGACACAATTAATTTAGTTTAATTTCAGTATTTCAAACATTTTATTTTAAAGCAAATTTTTGTTAAATATTATTTATATCCATCTCTATAACTCGCTTATGCTTGGTCCTACAAGAAAAATGCAAATAATTATTTTGTAGGAAATTTTATCAGCTTTAATTTTAGTAAAAAGATAAAAATTGATAGGAGTAACTGTTTTCGAGATTTAAGCAAGAAACCAAAAAACTGTTACCTTAATAAAGCGCTTGCATATAAGCAAATTTAGTACTATTAGTATTATTATTATTAATTATTATTAATTAAGGTAACAGTGTTTTGGTTTCTTGCTTATATCTCGAAAACAGTTACTCCTATCAATTTTTATCTTTTTACTAAAATTCAAGCTGATAAAATTTCCTACAAAATAGTTATTTGCATTTTTCATGTAGGACTAACCATAAGCGAGATATATGATTGAAAATAATTAATATTTAAAAAAAAAGTGCTTTAACAGAAAATGTCTTGTGATTTAAAATACACTTAATTTATTGGGTACAATACTTTATTAGAAGAAAAAGGAAGTGACATAAAAGTCACTGAAGTCTTCAGAGTCGTTTGTAAATGCTGCATTTTCGTCTTCGTCTCAAACATTGAAAACTGGATTACATTTTTGTTCAGTAACTGTTACAGTTTTCTTATTGGTTTCTTGCTTATATCTCGAAAACAGTTACTCCTATCAATTTTTATCTTTCTGTCAAAATTAAAGCCGATAAAATTTCCTACAAAATAGTTATTTGCATTTTTCTTGTAGGACCAACCATAAGCGAGTTATAGAGTTGGATATAAATAATATTTAACAAAAATTTGCTTTAAAATAAAATGTTTGAAAAACTGAAATTAAACTAATTTAATTGTGTCTAACACTTTAGTAGAGGAAAAAGAAGAAGACATAAAAGTCACTAAAGGTTTCAAAGTTGTCTTTAATCGTCATATTAATAACAATACTATTAATAATAATAATACTAATAGTACTAAATTTGCTTATATGCAAACGCTTAATTAAGGTAACAGTGTTTTGGTTTCTTGCTCATATCTCGAAAACAGTTACTCCTATCAATTTTTATCTTTTTACTAAAATTCAAGCTGATAAAATTTCCTACAAAATAGTTATTTGCATTTTTTATGTAGAACTAACCACAAGCGAGATATAAGATTGAAAATAATTAATATTTAAAAAAGAAGTGCTTTAACAGAAAATGTCTTGTGATTTAAAATACACTTAATTTATTAGGTCCTATACTTTATTAAAAAAAAAGGGGGTGACATATAAGTCACTGAAGTCTTCAGAGTCGATTTTAAATGCTGCATTTTCGTCTTCGTCTCAAACATTGAAAACTGAATTACATTTTTGTTCTGAAACAGTTTTTACTTTGGTTTTTTGCTTATATCTCGAAAACAGTTACTCCTATCAATTTTTATCTTTCTTCCAAATTAAAGCTGATAACATTTCCTACAAAATAGTTATTTGCATTTTTCTTGTAGGACCAACCATAAGCGAGTTATAAAGTTGGATATAAATAATATTTAACAAAAACTTGCTTAAAAATAAAATGTTTGAAATACTGAAATTAAACTAAATTAATTGTGTCTAACACTTTAGTAGAGAAAAAAGAAAAAGACATAAAAGTCACCAAAGTCTTCAGAATCGTTTTTAGTCGTCATATTAATAACAATAACATTAATAATAATAATACTAATAGTACTAAATCTGCTTATATGCAAGCGCTTTATTAAGGTAACAGTTTTTTGGTTTCTTGCTTATATCTCGAAAACAGTTACTCCTATGAATTTTTGTCTTTCTTTCAAAATTAAAGCTGATAAAATATTCTACAAAATAGTTATTTGCATTTTTCTTGTAGGACCAAGCATAAGCGAGTTATAGAGTTGGATATAAACAATATTTAACAAAAATTTGCTTTAAAATAAAATGTTTAAAAAACTGAAATTAAATTAATTTAACTGTGTCTAACACTTTAGTAGAGAAAAAAGAAAAAGACATAAAAGTCACTAAAGGTTTCAGAGTTGTCTTTAGTTGTCATATTAATAACAATAACATTAATAATAATAATACTAATAGTACTAAATTTGCTTATATGCAAACGCTTAATTAAGGTAACAGTGTTTTGGTTTCTTGCTTATATCTCGAAAACAGTTACTCCTATCAATTTTTATCTTTTTACTAAAATTCAAGCTGATAAAATTTCCTACAAAATAGTTATTTGCATTTTTCATGTAGGACTAACCATAAGCGAGATATATGATTGAAAATAATTAATATTTAAAAAAAAAGTGCTTTAACAGAAAATGTCTTGTGATTTAAAATACACTTAATTTATTGGGTCCAATACTTTATTAGAAGAAAAAGGAAGTGACATAAAAGTCACTGAAGTCTTCAGAGTCGTTTTTAAATGCTGCAGTTTCGTCTTCGTCTCAAACATTGAAAAACCGAATTACATTTTTGTTCAGTAACAGTCACAGTTTTCTTATTGGTTTTTTGCTTATATCTCGAAAACAGTTACTCCTATCAATTTTTATCTTTCTTTTAAAATTAAAGCTGATAAAATTTCCTACAAAATAGTTATTTGCATTTTTCTTGTAGGACCAACAATAAGCGAGTTATAGAGTTGGATATAAATAATATTTAACAAAAATTTGCTTTAAAATAAAATGTTTGAAAAACTGAAATTAAACTAATTTAATTGTGTCTAACACTTTAGTAGAGGAAAAAGAAGAAGACATAAAAGTCACTAAAGGTTTTAAAGTTGTCTTTAATCGTCATATTAATAACAATAACATTAATAATAATAATACTAATAGTACTAAATTTGCTTATATGCAAACGCTTAATTAAGGTAACAGTGTTTTGGTTTCTTGCTCATATCTCGAAAACAGTTACTCCTATCAATTTTTATCTTTTTACTAAAATTCAAGCTGATAAAATTTCCTACAAAATAGTTATTTGCATTTTTGATGTAGGACTAACCATAAGCGAGATATAAGATTGAAAATAATTAATATTTAAAAAAGAAGTGCTTTAACAGAAAATGTCTTGTGATTTAAAATACACTTAATTTATTGAGTCCAAT
This sequence comes from Tribolium castaneum, assembly GCF_031307605.1. Taxonomy (NCBI): domain Eukaryota; kingdom Metazoa; phylum Arthropoda; class Insecta; order Coleoptera; family Tenebrionidae; genus Tribolium; species Tribolium castaneum. The sequence goes on along the minus strand of NC_087401.1, from coordinate 6,822,438 downwards.
ACTTTATTAGAAAAAAGAGGAGGTGACTTAAAAGTCACTGAAGTTTTCAGAGTCGTTTTTAAATGCTGCATTTTCGTCTTCGTCTCAAACATTGAAAACTGAATTACATTTTTGTTCAGTAACGGTTACAATTTTCACTTTGGTTTTTTGCTTATATCTCGAAAACAGTGACTCCTATAAATTTTTATCTTTTCTTCAAAATTAATGCTGATAAAATTTCCTACAAAATAGTTTTTAGCATTTTTTTTTGTAGGACCAACCATAAGCGAGTTATAGAGTTGGATATAAATAATCTTTAAGAAAAATTTGCTTTAAAATAAAATGTTTGAAAAACCGAAATTAAACTAAATTAATTGGGTCCAATACTTTATTAGAAGAAAAAGGAGGTGACATAAATGTCACTGAAGTCTTCAGAGTCGATTTTAAATGCTGCATTTTCGTCTTCGTCTCAAACATTGAAAACTAAATTACATTTTTGTTCAGTAACAGTTACAGTTTTCTTATTGGTTTTTTGCTTATATCTCGAAAACTGTTACTCCTATCAATTTTTATCTTTCTTTCAAAATTAAAGCTGATAAAATTTTCTACAAAATAGTTATTCGCATTTTTTTTGTAGGACCAACCATAAGCCAGTTATAGAGTTGGATATAAATAATCTTTAACAAAAATTTGCTTTAAAATAAAATGTTTGAAAAACGGAAATTAAACTAAATTAATTGTGTCTAACACTTTAGTAGAAGAAAAAGGAGAAGACATAAAAGTCACCAAAGTCTTCAGAGTTGTTTTTAGTACTAAATTTGCTTATATGCAAGCCCTTAATTAAAGTAACAGTTTTTTGGTTTCTTGCTTATACCTCGAAAACAGTTACTCCTATCAATTTGTATCTTTTCACTAAAATTAAAGCTGATAAAATTTCCTACAATATAGTTATTTGCATTTTTCATGTAGGACTAACCATAAGCGAGATATAAGTTTGAAAATAATTAATATTTAAAAAAAATGTGCTTTAACAGAAAATGTCTTGTGATTTAAAATCACGCTTATGGTTAGTCCTACAAGAAAAATGCAAACAACTGTTTTGTAGGAAATTTTATCAGCTTTAATTTTAGTGAAAAGATAAAAATTGATAGGAGTAACTGTTTTCGAGATATAAGCAAGAAACCAAAAAACTGTTACTTTAATTAAGGGCTTGCATATAAGCAAATTTAGTACTAAAAACAACTCTGAAGACGTTGGTGACTTTTATGTCTTCTCCTTTTTCTTCTACTAAAGTGTTAGACACAATTAATTTAGTTTAATTTCCGTTTTTCAAACATTTTATTTTAAAGCAAATTTTTGTTAAAGATTATTTATATCCAACTCTATAACTCGGTTATGGTTGGTCCTACAAAAAAAATGCGAATAACTATTTTGTAGAAAATTTTATCAGCTTTAATTTTGAAAGAAAGATAAAAATTGATAGAAGTAACTATTTTCGAGATATAAGCAAAAAACCAATAAGAAAACTGTAACTGTTACTGAACAAAAATGTAATTCAGTTTTCAATGTTTGAGACAAAGACGAAAATGCAGCATTTAAAATCGTCTCTGAAGACTTCAGTGACTTTTATGTCTCCTCCTTTTTCTTCTAATAAAGTATTGGACTCATTAAATTAAGTGTATTTTAAATCACAAGACATTTTCCGTTAAAGCACTTTTTTTTTAAATATTAATTATTTTCAAACTTATATCTCGCTTATGGTTAGTCCTACATGAAAAATGCAAATTACTATTTTGTAGGAAATTTTATCACCTTTAATTTTGGTGAAAAAGTAAAAATTGATAGGAGTAACTGTTTTCGAGATATAAGCAAAAAACAAAAAAACTGTTACCTTAATTAAGCGCTTCCATATAAGCAAATTTAGTACTACTAGTATTGTTATTATAAATGTTATTGTTATTAATATGACGACTAAAGACAACTCTAAGACTTAAGTGACTTTTATGTCTCCTTCTTTTTCCTCTACTAAAGTGTTAGACACAATTAATTTAGTTTAATTTCAGATTTTCAAACAATTTATTTTAAAGCAAATTTTTGTTTAATATTATTTATATCCAACTCTATAACTTGCTTATGCTTGGTCCTACAAGAAAAATGTAAATAACTATTTTGGTGTTTTCGAGATATAAGCAAAAAACCAAAGTGAAAACTGTTACAGTTACTGAAAAAAATGTAATTCAGTTTTCAATGTTTGAGACCAAGACGAAAATGCAGCATTTAAAAAAGACTCTGAAGACTTCAGTGACTTTTATGTCACCTCCTTTTTCTTCTAATAAAGTATTGGACCCAATAAATTAAGTGTATTTTAAATCACAAGACATTTTCTGTTAAAGCACTTTTTTTTAAATATTAATTATTTTCAAACTTATATCTCGCTTATGGTTAGTCCTACATAAAAAATGCAAATAAATATTTTGTAGGAAATTTTATCAGCTTTAATTTTAGTAAAAAGATAAAAATTGATAGGAGTAACTGTTTTCGAGATATAAGCAAGAAACTGTTATCTTAATTAAGCGCTTGCATATAAGCAAATTTAGTAATATTAGTATTATTATTATTAATGTTATTGTTATTAATATGACGACTAAAAACGACTCTCAAAACTTTGGTGACTTTTAAGTCTTCTCCTTTTTCCTATACTAAAGTGTTAGACTCAATTTATTTAGTTTAATTTCGGTTTTTCAAACATTTTATTTTAAAGCAAATTTTTGTTAATGATTATTTATATCCAACACTATAACTCGCTTATGGTTGGTCTTACAAAAAAAATGCAAATCACTATTTTGTAGGAAATTTTATCAGCTTTAATCTTGAAAGAAAGATAAAAATTGATAAGAGTAATTGTTTTCGAGATATAAGCAAAAAACCAAAGTGAAAACTGTTACAGTTACTGAACAAAAATGTAATTCAGTTTTCAATGTTTGAGACGAAGACGAAAATGCAGCATTTAAAAACGACTCTTAAAACTTCAGTGACTTTTATGTCACCTCCTTTTTCTTCTAATAAAGTATTGGACCCAATAAATTAAGTGTATTATAAATCACAAGACATTTTCTGTCAAAGCACTTTTTTTTTAAATATTAATTATTTTCAAACTTATGTCTCGCTTATGGTTAGTCCTACATAAAAAATGCAAATAACTATTTTGTAGGAAATTTTATCAGCTTTAATTTTTGTAAAAAGATAAAAATTGATAGGAGTAACTGTTTTCGAGATATAAGCAAGAAACTGTTGCCTTAATTAAGCGCTTGCATATAAGCAAATTTAGTAATATTAGTATTATTATTATTAATGTTATTGTTATTAATATGACGACTAA
>NC_087401.1:6751580-6816580 GCF_031307605.1 Tribolium castaneum | reverse complement strand
TATTATTACTATTATTATTATTAATATTATTTTTATTATTATTATTATTATTATTGTTATTATTATTATTATTATTATTAAAAAATTATATTAAACAGACAGAAAACGTCGTATTCTGACACAAAAAAACGAATTACGTTATAGACTTGACGAGAACGGCGTATTTCGGACACTTATAGGACTCTTATAGGGTCAAAAAGTATCAATTTGGATTAAAACAAATTATTTTTGTTGACTCTCAGTCTGAATTGTTCATCAGTTCAAACAAAAACGGCTTATTTTAGACGATCTTTTGCTTTGAACAAGAAAACTTACATCGAACAGACTAAAAACGTATTAATCTGGCATAAAAGAGCAATTTATGTATCACTTTGGATAAAGGCAGCTAATCCTATTCGTTTCATTGCTTAAAATAGACAAAATTGTTAATAAATCTAACAAAAACGCTGTATTCTAGCACAAAATACTAATTATAATATAGTTTCGACGAGAATAGCTTATTTGGAATGATTCATGCTTCCAAACGAGTAAATTTTTATTAAACAGATGCCAAACATCATGATTTGTCCTATAAAGACATTTTATATTGCAGTTTGTATTAAAACAAAATATTTTCGTTGATTCTTTGTTAGAAGCAGCAAACCTAACATTAAAGAATCTGAAAACTTTGTATTCGGACACAAACCACCAAATTTTGTACCAGTTTAGACAAAAACGGTTGATTTTCGACAATATTTTGCTTTGAACAAGAAATCTTATATCAAACTGACTAAAAACGTTTTATTTTAGCACAATACAAAAGATTTGCGTTATAGTCTAAAAGCTGATTCATGCCACAATTTGGATAAAAACCAATTATTTTTGTTAATTCATTGTTACAAACAAGAAACCTTACATCAATGAAACTGAAAACCCCTTATTTAGGCACAGAAATTCGAATTACGTTTCAGTCTGGACAAAAACTGCTTATTTTAGACGATCCTTTGTTTTGAACACGAAAACTTACATTAAAAAGATTAAAAACGTCTTATTCTGGCTAAAAACTGCAAATTATATATTACTCCAGATAACAGCAATTTATCCTGATTACTCCTTTACTTAGAATAGAGTAAACTTGTATAAAACTTAATGAAAACTTTAAATTTCGTCTCAAAGAAATAATTTACGTTAAAGTTTTGACCAGCACTGTTTATTTCAAACGAAATTATGATTCGAAACTAATGAACTTTTATGGGGCAGATGCAAAACCACATATTACCATATAAAGCGTTGTTTTAAAGCAAAGTATTACCTTTTGCAACAAGAAATTTCACGTCAAAGAAACTGAAAACTTCGTATTCATACATAAATATCGAATTACGTATCAGTTTAGGCAAATACAGCTTATTTTAAACGATTCCTTGCTATAAACAAGAAAAATTTTATCAAGCATATTGAAAACGTCTTATTCTCGAAAATAAGAGCAAATTATGTATCAATTTTAACAAAAGCGGATTACTCTGTTTGATTCTATGCTTAGAGTAGAGTAAACTACTATAAAACGTAATGAAAACTTTATATTCAAGCTCAAAAGAACAAATTACGTTATAGTTTTGACAAAAAAAATATTTCGGACGATTACATACTTCGAAGTAAGCAAACTTTAATTGAACAAGTGCAAAAGCTAATACTTTGCTTTAAAATAACGATTTATGTGGTAATATGGTATTTTGCATCTGTCCTATAAAAGTTTACTCGTTTCGCTCCATTGAATCATTCGAAATAAATTATTTTGACACAACAACAACGAAAATAATTTGTTTTTGTTTAAACTGTAACATAAGTCGCTTTTATAAAACGAACTAATACGTTTGGCATCTGTTTAGTGAAAGTTTTCTCGTTTGGGGGCATAAAATCGTTTGAAATTAACAGTTCTGGTCAAAACTATAACGTAAATTATTTCTTTGTATCACTTTAAAGATTTGCGTTATAGTCTTGACGAGAACTGTTAATTTCAAACGATTCTATGCTTTGAAACCAGTATACTTTCACTGAACAGAGACAAAACGTCTGATTTCGCCTTTAAAAAACGATTTAAGTCACAGTTTGGATTAAAACCAATGATTTTCGTTTATTCATTGTTACAAACAAGAAACCTTACATCAAAGAAACTGAAAACCTCTTATTCAGGCCCAGAAAATCAAATTACGTTTCAGTCTGGACACAAATTGCTTATTTTAGACGATTCTTTCTTTTGAACACGAAAACTTATATTAAAAAGATTAAAAACGTCTTATTCTGGCTCAAAACTGCAAATTATGTATTACTTTGGATAAATGCAGTTTATCCTGAATACTCCTTTGCTTAGAATAGAGCAAACTTGTATAAAACTTAATGAAAACTTTAAATTTCGTCTCAAAGAAATAATTTACGTTATAGTTTTGACCAGAACTGTTAGTTTCAAACGATTTTATGCCCCCAAACGAGAAAACTTTCACTAAACAGATGCCAAACGTCTTAGTTCGTTTTATAAAAACGACATGTTACAGTTTAAACAAAAAAATTATTTTCGTTGTTGTGTCAAAATAATTTATTTCGAATGATTCAATGGAGCGAAACGAGTAAACTTTTATAGGACAGATGCAAAATACCATATTACCACATAAATCGTTATTTTAAAGCAATGTATTAGCTTTTGCACTTGTTCAATTAAAGTTTGCTTACTTCGAAGTATGTAGTCCTCCGAAATAATTTTTTTTGTCAAAACTATAACGTAATTTGTTCTTTTGAGCTTGAATATAGAGTTTTCATTACGTTTTAAAGTAGTTTACTCTACTCTAAGCATAGAATCAAACAGAGTGATCCGCTTTTGTTAAAACTGATACATAGCTTGCTCTTATTTTCGAGAATAAGACATTTTCAATATGTTTGATAAAATTTTTCTTGTTTATAGCAAGGAATCGTTTAAAATAAGCTGTATTTGCCTAAACTGATACGTAATTTGATATTTGTGCATGGATACGATGTTTTCAGTTTCTTTGACGTGAAATTTCTTGTTGCAAAAGGTAATAATTTGCTTTAAAACAACGCTTTATATGGTAATATGTGGTTTTGCATCTGCCCCATAAAAGTTCATTAGTTTCGAATCATAAAATCGTTTAAAACTATAACGTAAATTATTTCTTTGAGACGAAATTTAAAGTTTTCATTAAGTTTTATACAAGTTTACTCTTTTCTAAGTAAAGGAGTAATCAGGATAAATTGCTTTTATCTAGAGTAATATATAATTTGCAGTTTTCAGCCAGAATAAGACGTTTTTATTCTTTTTAATGTAAGTTTTTGTATTCAAAACAAAGGATCGTCTAAAGTAAGCAGTTTTTGTCCAGACTGAAACGTAATTCAAATTTCTGTGCCTGAATAAGGGGTTTTCAGTTACTTTGATGTAAGGTTTCATGTTTGTAACAATGAATTAACGAAAATAATTGGTTTTTATCCAAACTGTGGCATGAATCGTTTTTAAAAGGCGAAATAAGATGTTTTTCCTCTGTACAGTGAAAGTTTACTCGTTTCAAAGCATAGAACCGTTTGAAATTAACAGCTCTCGTTAAGACTATAACGCAAATCTTTTGTTTTGTGCTAAAATAAGACGTTTTTAGTCAGTTTGATATAAGTTTTCTTGTTCAAAGCAAAATATTGTCGAAAATCAACCGTTTTTGACTAAACTGATACAAAATTCGGTGGTTTGTGTCCGAATACAAAGTTTTCAGATTTTTTAATGTTAGGTTTGCTGCTTCTAACAAAGAATCAACGAAAATATTTTGTTTTAATACAAACTGCAATATAAAATGTCTTTATAGGACAAAACATGATGTTTGGCATCTGTTTAATAAAAATTTACTCGTTTGGAAGCATAGAATCATTCCAAATAAGCTATTCTCGTCGAAACTATAATGTAATTAGTATTTTGTGCTAGAATACAGCGTTTTTGTTAGATTTATTAACAATTTTGTCTATTTTGAGCAATGAAACGAATAGGATTAGCTGCCTTTATCCAAAGTGATACATAAATTGCTCTTTTATGCCAGATTAATACGTTTTTAATCTGTTCGATGTAAGTTTTCTTGTTCAAAGCAAAAGATCGTCTAAAATAAGCCGTTTTTGTTTGAACTGATAAACAATTCAGACTGAGACTCAACAAAAATAATTTGTTTTAATCCAAACTGATACTTTTTGACCCTATAAGAGTCCTATAAGAGTCTGAGATACGCTGTTCTCGTCAAGTCTATAACGTAATTCGTTTTTTTGTGTCAGAATACGACGTTTTCTGTCTGTTTAATATAAGTTTTTAACAATAATAATAATAACAATAATAATAATAATAATAATAATAATAATAATAATAATAGTAATAATAATAATAATATTAATAATAATAATAATGAAAATAATAATAGTAATAAAAGTAAGCTTAGATTTCTAAGCAAAAATGAAGCTTATTTTGTGTGTTATATGAGCGTTTTCTCATTTCTATGCAAGAGATCATCTGTGATCTGTATTTTTAGGCAAGAAATTGAATAAAATTAATAACTCATTTTAAAACTGGTATAAAAACATTTACTATACAAAAGTTAATAATAATAATAATAATAATAATGATAATAATAATAATAATAATAATAATAATAATAATAATAATAATAATAATAATAATAATAATCATGATATAAATACTTATAATAATGAATTTCTTTCTAAATTAAAGCTTAGTTTTTCTAAGCAAAAATGATGCTTATTTTGTGTTATCTGAGCGTTTTCTCATTTCTATGCAAAAGATCATGTGTGATGTGTGTTTTCAGGCAATCTAAGCCATTTTATAGTTTTTAATATTTAACAAAAATTTGCTTTAAAATAAAATGTTTGAAAAACTGAAATTAAACTAAATTAATTGTGTCTATCACTTTAGTAGAGGAAAAAGGAGGAGACATAAAAGTCACTAAAGTCTTAGAGTTGTCTTTAGTCGTCATATTAATAACAATAACATTTATAATAACAATACTAGTAGTACTAAATTTGCTTATATGCAAGCGCTTACTTAAGGTAACAGTTTTTTTGTTTTTTGCTTATATCTCGAAAACAGTTACTCCTATCAATTTTTACTTTTTTACCAAAATTAAAGGTGATAAAATTTCCTACAAAATAGTTATTTGCATTTTTCATGTAGAACTAACCATAAGCGAGATATAAGTTTGAAAATAATTAATAATTAAAAAAAAGTGTTTTAACAGAAAATGTCTTGTGATTTAAAATACACTTAATTTATTGGGTCCAATACTTTATTAGAAGAAAAAGGAGGTGACATAAAAGTCACTGAAGTCTTTAGAGTCGTTTTTAAATGCTGCATTTTTGTCTTCGTCTCAAACATTGAAAACTGAATTACATTTTTGTTCAGTAACAGTTACAGATTTCTTATTGGTTTTTTGCTTATATCTCAAAAACAGTTACTCCTATCAAATTTTATCTTTCTTTCAAAATTAAAGCTGATAAAATTTCTAACAAAATAGTTATTTACATTTTTCTTGTAGGACCAAGCATAAACGAGTTATAGAGTTGGATATAAATAATATTTAACAAAAATTTGCTTTAAAATAAAATGCTTGAAAAACCGGAATTAAACTAAATTAATTGTGTCTAACACTTTAGTAGAGGAAAAAGGAGAAGACATAAAAGTCACTAAATGTTTCAGAGTCGTCTTTAGTCGTCATATTAATAACAATAACATTAATAATAATAATACTAATAGTACTAAATTTGCTTATATGCAAACGCTTAATTAAGGTAACAGTTTTTTGGTTTCTTGCTTATATCTCGAAAACAGTTACTCCTATCAATTTTTATCTTTTTTTCAAAATTAAAGCTGATAAAATTTCCTACAAAATAGTTATTTGCATTTTTTTGTAGGACCAACCATAAGCGAGTTATAGAGTTGGATATAAATAATCTTTAACAAAAATTAGCTTTAAAATAAAATGTTTGAAAAACCGAAATTAAACTAAATTAAGACTAACACTTTAGTAGAGGAAAAAGGAGAAGACATAAAAGTCACCAAAGTCTTGAGAGTCGTTTTTAGTCGTCATATTAATAACAATAACATTAATAATAATAATACTAATATTACTAAATTTGCTTATATGCAAGCGCTTAATTAAGGTAACAGTTTTTTGGTTTCTTGCTTATATCTCGAAAACAGTTACTCCAATCAATTTTTAAATTTTTACTAAAATTAAAGCTGATAAAATTTCCTACAAAATAGTAATTTGCATTTTTCATGTAGGACTAACCATAAGCGAGATATAAGTTTGAAAATAATTAATATTTAAAAAAAAAGTGCTTTAACAGAAAATGTCTTTTGATTTAAAATACACTTAATTTAATGGGTCCAATACTTTATTAGAAGAAAAAAGAGGAGGCATAAAAGTCACTGAAGTCTTCAGAGTCGATTTTAAATGCTGCATTTTCGTCTTTGTCTCAAACATTGAAAACTGAATTACATTTTTGTTCAGTAACAGTTACAGTTTTCTTATTGGTTTTTTGCTTATATCTCGAAAACTGTTACTCCTATAAAAATAAAAATAAATAAAATGTTTGAAAAACCGAAATTAAACTAAATTAATTAAGACTAACACTTTAGTCGAGAAAAAAGGAGAAGACATAAAAGTCACCAAAGTCTTGAGAGTCGTTTTTAGTCGTCATATTAATAACAATAACATTAATAATAATAATACTAATATTACTAAATTTGCTTATATGCAAGCGCTTAATTAAGGTAACAGTTTCTTGCTTATATCTCGAAAACAGTTACTCCTATCAATTTTTATCTTTTTACTAAAATTAAAGCTGATAAAATTTCCTACAAAATATTTATTTGCATTTTTTATGTAGGACTAACCATGAGCGAGATATAAGTTTGAAAATAATTAATATTTAAAAAAAAAGTGCTTTAACAGAAAATGTCTTGTGATTTAAAATACACTTAATTTACTGGGTCCAATACTTTATTAGAAGAAAAAGGAGATGACATAAAAGTCACTGAAGTCTTCAGAGTCGTTTTTAAATGCTGCATATTCGTCTTCGTCTCAAACATTGAAAACTGAATTACATTTTTGTTCAGTAACTGTAACAGTTTTCACTTTGGTTTTTTGCTTATATCTCAAAAACACCAAAATAGTTATTTACATTTTTCTTGTAGGACCAAGCATAAGCAAGTTATAGAGTTGGATACAAATAATATTAAACAAAAATTTACTTTAAAATAAAATGTTTGAAAAACCGAAATTAAACTAAATTAATTGTGTCTAACACTTTAGTAGAGGAAAAAGGAGGAGACATAAAAGTCTCTAAAGTCTTCAGAATCGTCTTTAGTCGTCATATTAATAACAATAACATTAATAATAACAATACTATTAATACTAAATTTGCTTATATGCAAGCGCTTAATTAAGGTAACAGTTTTTTTGTTGTTTGCTTATATCTCGAAAACAGTTACTCCTATCAATTTTTACCTTTTCACCAAAATTAAAGCAGATAAAATTTCCTTCAAAATCGTTATTTGCATTTTTCATGTAGAACTAACCATAAGCAAGATATAAGTTTGAAAATAATTAATAATTAAAAAAAATGTGCTTTATCAGAAAATGTCTTGTGATTTAAAATACACTTAATTTATTGGGTCCAATACTTAATTAAAAAAAAAAGGAGGTGACAGTAAATGCTGCATTTTCGTCTTCGTCTCAAACATTAAACACTGAATTACATTTTTGTTTAGTAACTGTTACAGTTTTCACTTTGGTTTTTTGCTTATATCTCGAAAACAGTTACGTCTATCAATTTTTATCTTTCCTTCAAAATTAAAGCTGATAAAATTTTTTACAAAATAGTTTTTTGCATTTTTTTTGTAGGACCAACCATAAGCGAGTTATAGAGTTGGATATAAATAATCTTTAACAAACATTTGATATAAAATAAAATGTTTGAAAAACCGAAATTAAACTAAATTAATATTAAAACAATTATTAATATTATTATTATTAAAAACCGACTATAACTTTTGTATAGTAAATGTTTTTATACCAGTTTTAAAATGAGTTTTTAATTTTAGACAATTTCTTGCCTAAAAACACAGATCACAGATGATCTCTTGCATAGAAATGAGTAAACGCTAAGATAACACAAAATAAGCTTCATTTTTCCTTAGAAAAACTAAGCTTTAATTAAAAAAGAAATTCATTATTATACGTATTATTATTATTATTATTATTATTATTATTATTATTACTTTTATTGCTATTATTATTATTATTATTATTATTATTATTATTATTTTTATTATTATTATTAAAAACCGATTATAACTTTTGTATAGTAAATGTTTTTATTGTATTTTAAATCACAAGGCATTTTCTGTTAAAGCACTTTTTTTTAAATATTAATTATTATCAAACTTATATCTCGCTTAAGGTTAGTCCTACATGAAAAATGCAAATAACTATTTTGTAGGAAATTTTATCAGCTTTAATTTTAGTAAAAAGATAAAAATTGATAGGAGTAACTGTTTTCGAGATATAGGCAAGAAACCAAAAAACTGTTACCTTAATTAAGCGCTTGCATATAAGCAAATATAGTACTATTAGTATTATTATTATTAATGTTATTGTTATTAATATGACGACTAAAGACGACTCTGAAACCTTTAGTGACTTTTATGGTTTTTCCTTTTTCCTCTACTAAAGTGTTAGACACAATTAATTTAGTTTAATTTCAGTTTTTCAAACATTTAATTTTAAAGCAAATTTTTGTTAAAGATTATTTATATCTAACTCTTTAACTCGCTTACGGTAGGTCCTACAAAAGAAATGCATTTAACTATTTTGTAGGAAATTTTATCAGCTTTAATTTTGAAAGAAAGATAAAAATCGATAAGAGTAAATGTTTTCGAGATATAAGCAAAAAACCAAAGTGAAAACTGTTACAGTTACTGAACAAAAATGTAATTCAGTTTTCAATGTTTGAGACGAAGACGAAAATGCAGCATTTAAAATCGACTCTGAAGACTTCAGTGACTTTTATGTCTCCTCCTTTTTCTTCTAATAAAGTATTGGACCCATTAAATTAAGTGTATTTTAAATCACAAGACATTTTCTGTTAAAGCACTTTTTTTTTAAATATTGATTATTTTCAAACTTACATCTCGCTTATGGTTAGTCCTACATGAAAAATGCAAATAACTATTTTGTTGGAAATTTTATCAGCTTTAATTTTAGTAAAAAAATAAAAATTGATAGGAGTAACTGTTTTCGAGATATAAGCAAGAAACCAAAAAACTGTTACCTTAATTAAGGGCTTGCATATAAGCAAATTTAGTACTAAAAACAACTTTGAAGACTTTGGTGACTTTTATGTCTTCTTCTTTTTCCTCTACTAAAGTGTTAGACACAATTAATTTAGTTTAATTTCGGTTTTTCAAACATTTTATTTTAAAGCAAATTTTTGTTAAAGATTATTTATATCCAACTCTATAACTCGCTTATGGTTGGTCCTACAAAAAAAATGCAAATAACTATTTTGTAGAAAATTTTATTAGCTTTAATTTTGAAAAAAAGATAAAAATTGATAGGAGTAACTGTTTTCAAGATATAAGCAAAAAACCAATAAGAAAACTGTAACTGTTACTGAACAAAAATGTAATTCAGTTTTTAATGTTTGAGACGAAGACGAAAATGCAGCATTTACTGTCACCTCCTTTTTCTTCTAATTAAGTATTGGACCCATAAAATTAAGTGTATTTTAAATCACAAAACATTTTCTGTTAAATCACATTCTTTTTTAATTATTAATTATTTTCAAACTTATATCTCGCTTATGGGTAGTTCTACATAAAAAATGCAAATAACTATTTTGTAGGAAATTTTATCACCTTTAATTTTGGTGAAAAGGTAAAAATTGATAGGAGAAACTGTTTTCGAGATATAAGCAAAAAACGAAAAAAACTGTTACCTTAATTAAGCGCTTGCATATAAGCAAATTTAGTACTACTAGTATTGTTATTATAAATGTTATTGTTATTAATATGACGACTAAAGACAACTCTAAGACTTTAGTGACTTTTATGTCTCCTCCTTTTTCCTCTACTAGAGTGTTAGACACAATTAATTTAGTTTAATTTCAGTTTTTCAAACATTTTATTTTAAAGCAAATTTTTGTTATATATTATTTATATCCAACTCTATAACTCGCTTATGGTTGGTCCTACAAGAAAAATGCAAATAACTATTTTGTAGAAAATTTTATCAGCATTAATTTTGAATGAAAGATAAAAATTGATAGGAGTAACTGTTTTCGAGATATAAGCAAAAAACCAAAGTGAAAACTGTAACAGTTACTGAACAAAAATGTATGTCAGTTTTCAATGTTTGAAACGAAGACGAAAATGCAGCATTTACTGTCACCTCCTTTTTCTTCTAATTAAGTATTGGACCCAATAAATTAAGTGTATTTTAAATCACAAGACATTTTCTGTTAAAGCAAATTTTTGTTATATATTATTTATATCCAACTCTATAACTCGCTTATTGTTGGTCCTATAAAAAAAATGCAAATAACGTTTTTGTAGGAAATTTTATCAGCATTAGTTTTGAAAGAAAGATAAAAATTGATAGGAGTAACAGTTTTCGAGATATAAGCAAAAATCCAATAAGAAAACTGTAACTGTTACTGAACAAAAATATAATTCAGTTTTGAATGTTTGAGACAAAGACGAAAATGCAGCATTTAAAATCGACTCTGAAGACTTCAGTGACTTTTATGTCACCTCCTTTTTCTTCTAATAAAGTATTGGACCCAATAAATTAAGTGTATTTTAAATCACAAGGCATTTTCTGTTAAAGCACTTTTTTTTTAAATATTAATTATTTTCAAACTTATATCTCGCTTATGGTTAGTCCTACATGAAAAATGCAAATAACTATTTTGTTGGAAATTTTGTCAGCTTTAATTTTAGTAAAAAGATAAAAATTGATAGGAGTAACTGTTTTCGAGATATAAGCAAGAAACCAAAAAACTGTTACCTTAATTAAGCGCTTGCATATAAGCAAATTTAGTACTAAAAACAACTCTGAAGACTTTGGTAACTTTTATGTCTTTTCCTTTTTTCTCTACTAAAGTGTTAGACCCAATTAATTTAGTTTAATTTCGGTTTTTCAAACATTTTATTTTAAAACAAATTTTTGTTAAAGATTATTTATAGTTTGCATATAAGCAAATTTAGTACTATTAGTATTATTATTATTAATGTTATTGTTATTAATATGACGATTAAAGACAACTTTGAAACCTTTAGTGACTTTTATGTCTTCTTTTTCCTCTACTAAAGTGTTAGACACAATTAATTTAGTTTAATTTCAGTATTTCAAACATTTTATTTTAAAGCAAATTTTTGTTAAATGTTATTTATATCCATCTCTATAACTCGCTTATGCTTGGTCCTACAAGAAAAATGCAAATAACTATTTTGTAAGAAATTTTATCAGCTTTAGTTTTAGTAAAAAGATAAAAATTGATAAGAGTAACTGTTTTCGAGATATAAGCAAGAAACCAAAAAACTGTTACCTTAATAAAGCGCTTGCATATAAGCAAATTTAGTGCTATTAGTATTATTATTATTAATGTTATTATTATTAATATGACGACTAAAAACGACTCTGAAGATTTTGGTGACTTTAATGTCTTCTCCTTTTTCTTATACTAAAGTGAGATTCAATTAATTTAGTTTAATTTCGGTTTTTCAAACATTTTATTTTAAAGCAAATTTTTGTTAAAGATTATTTATATCCAACTCTATAACTCGCTTATGGTTGGTCTTACAAAAGAAATGCAAATAACTATTTTGTAGGAAATTTTATCAGCTTTAATTTTGAAAGAACGATAAAAATTGATAGGAGTAATTGTTTTCGAGATATAAGCAAAAAACCAAAGTGAAAACTGTTACAGTTACTGAACAAAAATGTAATTCAGTTTTAAATGTCTGAGACGAAGACGAAAATGCAGCATTTAAAAACGACTCTGAAGACTTCAGTGACTTTTATGTCACCTCCTTTTTCTTCTAATAAAGTATTGGACCCAATAAATTAAGTGTATTTTGAATCACGAGACATTTTCTGTTATAGCACTTTTTTTTTAAATATTAATTATTTTCAAACTTATATCTCGCTTATGGTTAGTCCTACATAAAAAATGCAAATAACTATTTTGTAGGAAATTTTATCAGCTTTAATTTTAGTTAAAAGATAAAAATTGATAGGAGTAACTGTTTTCGAGATATAAGCAAGAAACTGTTACCTTAATTAAGCGCTTGCATAAAAGCAAATTTAGTAATATTAGTATTATTATTATTAATGTTATTGTTATTAATATGACGACTAAAAACGACTCTCAAGACTTTGGTGACTTTTATGTCTTCTCCTTTTTCCTCTACTAAAGTGTTAGTCTTAATTAATTTAGTTTAATTTCGGGTTTTCAAACATTTTATTTTAAAGCAAATTTTTGTTAAAGATTAGTTATATCCAACTCTATAACTCGCTTATGGTTGGTCCTACAAGAAAAATGCAAATAACTTTTTTGTAGGAAATTTTATCAGCTTTAATTTTGAAAGAAAGATAAAAATTGATAGGAGTAACTGTTTTCGAGATATAAGCAAAAAACCAATAAGAAAACTGTAACTGTTACTGAACAAAAATATAATTCAGTTTTCAATGTTTGAGACAAAGACGAAAATGCAGCATTTAAAATCGACTCTGAAGACTTCAGTGACTTTTATGTCACCTCCTTTTTCTTCTAATAAAGTATTGGACCCATTAAATTAAGTGTATTTTAAATCACAAGACATTTTTTGTTAAAGCACTTATTTTTTAAATATTAATTATTTTCAAATTTACATCTCGCTTATGGTTAGTCCTACATGAAAAATGCAAATAACTATTTTGTAGGAAATTTTATCAGCTTTAATTTTAGTGAAAAGATAAAAATTGATTGGAGTAACTGTTTTTCAGATATAAGCAAGAAACCAATAAGAAAACTGTAACTGTTACTGAACAAAAATGTAATTCAGTTTTCAATGTTTGAGACGAAGACAAAAATGCAGCATTTAAAAACGACTCTAAAGACTTCAGTGACTTTTATGTCACCTCCTTTTTCTTCTAATAAAGTATTGAACCCAATAAATTAAGTGTATTTTAAATCACAAGACATTTTCTGTTAAAACACTTTTTTCTAATTATTAATTATTTTCAAACTTATATCTCCCTTATGGTTAGTTCTACATGAAAAATGCAAATAACTATTTTGTAGGAAATTTTATCACCTTTAATTTTGGTGAATAAGTAAAAATTGATAAGAGTAACTGCTTTAGAGATATAAGCAAAAAACAAAAAAACTGTTACCTTAATTAAGCGCTTGCATATAAGCAAATTTAGTACTACTAGTATTGTTATTATAAATGTTATTGTTATTAATATGACGACTAAAGACAACTCTAAGACTATAGTGACTTTTATGTCTCCTCCTTTTTCCTCTACTAAAGTGTTAGACACAATTAATTTAGTTTAATTTTAGTTTTTCAAACATTTTATTTTAAAGCAAATTTTTGTTAAATATTAAAAACTATAAAATGGCTTAGATTGCCTAGAAACACAGATCACACATGATCTTTTGCATAGAAATGAGAAAACGCTCATGTAACACACAAAATAAGCTCCATTTTTCCTTATTAAAAGTATTATTATAATTATTACTTATGTTACTATTACTATTATTATTATTATTATTATTATTATTATTATTATTATTATTATTATTATTATTATTATTATTATTATTATTACTATTATTATTATTATCATTATTATTATTATTATTATTAATATTATTATTATTAAAAACCGATTATAACTTTTGTATAGTAAATGTTTTTATACCAGTTTTAAAATGAGTTATTAATTTTAGACAATTTCTTGCCTAAAAACACAGATCACAGATGATTTCTTGCATAGAAATGAGAAAACGCTCATATAACACACAAAATAAGCTTCATTTTTGCTTAGAAAACTAAGCTTACTTTTATTACTATTATTATTTTTATTATTATTATTATTAATATTATTATTATTATTATTACTATTATTATTATTATTATTATTATTATTATTATTATTATTATTATTATTATTATTATTGTTATTATTATTATTATTAAAAACATATTAAACAGACAGAAAACGTCGTATTCTGACACAAAAAAACGAATTACGTTATAGACTTGACGAGAACGGCGTATCTCAGACTCTTATAGGACTCTTATAGGGTCAAAAAGTATAAGTGTGGATTAAAACAAATTATTTTTGTTGAGTCTCAGTCTGAATTGTTTATCAGTTCAAACAAAAACGGCTTATTTTAGACGATCTTTTGTTTTGAACAAGAAAACTTACGTCGAACAGACTAAAAAGGTATTAATCTGGCATAAAAGAGCAATTTATGTATCACTTTGAATAAAGGCAGCTAATCCTATTCGTTTCATTGCTTAAAATAGACAAAATTGTTAATAAATCTAACAAAAACGCTGTATTCTAGCACAAAATACTAATTACATTATAGTTTCGACGAGAATAGCTTATTTGGAATGATTCTATGCTTCCAAACGAGTAAATTTTTATTAAACAGATGCCAAACATCATGTTTTGTCCTATAAAGACATTTTATATTGCAGTTTGTATTAAAACAAAATATTTTCGTTGATTCTTTGTTAGAAGCAGCAAACCTAACATTAAAGAAACTGAAAACTTTGTATTCGGACACAAACCACCGAATTTTGTATCAGTTTAGACAAAAACGGTTGATTTTCGACAATATTTTGCTTTGAACAAGAAAACTTATATCAAACTGACTAAAAACGTCTTATTTTAGCACAAAACAAAAGATTTGCGTTATAGTCTTAACGAGAGCTGTTAATTTCAAACGGTTCTATGCTTTGAAACGAGTAAACTTTCACTGTACAGCGGAAAAACATCTTATTTCGCCTTTTAAAAACGATTCATGCCACAATTTGGATAAAAACCAATTATTTTCGTTAATTCATTGTTACAAACATGAAACCTTACATCAAAGAAACTGAAAACCCCTTATTCAGGCACAGAAATTCGAATTACGTTTCAGTCTGGACAAAAACTGCTTACTTTAGACGATCCTTTGTTTTAAATACAAAAACTTACATTAAAAAGATTAAATACGTCTTATTCTGGCTGAAAACTGCAAATTATATATTACTCTAGATAAAAGCAATTTATCCTGATTACTCCTTTCCTTAGAATAGAGTAAACTTGTATAAAACTTAATGAAAACTTTAAATTTCGTCTCAAAGAAATAATTTACGTTATAGTTTTGACCAGCACTGTTTATTTCAAACGATTTTATGATTCGAAACTAATGAACTTTTATGGGGCAGATGCAAAACTACATATTACCATATAAAGCGTTGTTTTAAAGCAAATTATTACCTTTTGCAACAAGAAATTTCACGTCAAAGAAACTGAAAACATCGTATCCATGCACAAATATCGAATTACGTATCAGTTTAGGCAAATACAGCTTATTTTAAACGATTCCTTGCTATAAACAAGAAAAATTTTATCAAACATATTGAAAATGTCTTATTCTCGAAAATAAGAGCAAATTATGTATCAGTTTTAACAAAAGCGGATTACTCTGTTTGATTCTATGCTTAGAGTAGAGTAAACTACTATAAAACGTAATGAAAACTCTATATTCAAGCTCAAAAGAACAAATTACGTTATAGTTTTGACAAAAAAAATTATTTCGGACGACTACATATTTCGAAGTAAGCAAACTTTAATTGAACAAGTGCAAAAGCTAATACTTTGCTTTAAAATAACGATTTATGTGGTAATATGGTATTCTGCATCTGTCCTATAAAAGTTTACTCGTTTCGCTCCATTGAATCATTCGAAATAAATTATTTTAACACAACAACAACGAAAATAATTTGTTTTTGTTTAAACTGTAACATAAGTCGTTTTTATAAAACGAACTAAGACGTTTGGCATCTGTTTAGTGAAAGTTTTCTCGTTTGGGGGCATAAAATCGTTTGAAATTAAGAGTTCACAGTTTGGATTAAAACCAATGATTTTCGTTTATTCATTGTTACAAACAAGAAACCTTACATCAAAGAAACTGAAAACCTCTTATTCAGGCCCAGAAAATCAAATTACGTTTCAGTCTGGACACAAATTGCTTATTTTAGACGATTCTTTCTTTTGAACACGAAAACTTACATTAAAAAGATTAAAAACGTCTTATTCTGGCTCAAAACTGCAAATTATGTATTACTTTGGATAAAAGCAGTTTATCCTGATTACTCCTTTGCTTAGAATAGAGCAAACTTGTATAAAACTTAATGTAAACTTTAAATTTCGTCTCAAAGATATAATTTACGTTTAGTTTTGACCAGAACTGTTAATTTCAAACGATTTTATGCCCCAAACGAGAAAACTTTCACTAAACAGATGCCAAACGTCTTAGTTCGTTTTATATAAACGACATGTTACAGTTTAAACAAATAATTATTTTCGTTGTTGTGTCAAAATAATTTATTTCGAATGATTCAATGGAGCGAAACGAGTAAACTTTTATAGTACAGATGCAAAATACCATATTACCACATAAATCGTTATTTTAAAGCAAAGTATTAGCTTTTGCACTTGTTCAATTTTTTTTTCTCAAAACTATAACGTAATTTGTTCTTTTGAGCTTGAATATAAAGTTTTCATTACGTTTTATAGTAGTTTTCTCTACTCTAAGCATAGAATCAAACAGAGTAATCCGCTTTTGTTAAAACTGATACATAATTTGCTCTTATTTTCAAGAATAAGACATTTTCAGTATGTTTGATAAAATTTTTCTTGTTTATAGCAAGGAATCGTTTAAAATAAGCTGTATTTGCCTAAACTGATACATAATTCGATATTTGTGCATGGATACGATGTTTTCAGTTTCTTTGACGTGAAATTTCTTGTTGCAAAAGGTAATAATTTGCTTTAAAACAACGCTTTATATGGTAATATGTGGTTTTGCATCTGCCCCATAAAAGTTCATTAGTTTCGAATCATAAAATCGTTTGAAATAAACAGTGCTGGTCAAAACTATAACGTAAATTATTTCTTTGAGACGAAATTTAAAGTTTTCATTAAGTTTTATACAAGTTTACTCTATTCTAAGTAAAGGAGTAATCAGGATAAATTGCTTTTATCTAGAGTAATATATAATTTGCAGTTTTCAGCCAGAATAAGACGTTTTTAATCTTTTTAATGTAAGTTTTTGTATTCAAAACAAAGGATCGTCTAAAGTAAGCAGTTTTTGTCCAGACTGAAACGTAATTCGAATTTCTGTGCCTAAATAAGGGGTTTTCAGTTTCTTTGATGTAAGGTTTCTTGTTTGTAACAATGAATTAACAAAAATAATTGGTTTTTATCCAAACTGTGGCATGAATCAGCTTTAAGACTATAACGCAAATCTTTTGTTTTGTGCTAAAATAAGACGTTTTTAGTCAGTTTGATATAAGTTTTCTTGTTCAAAGCAAAATATTGTCGAAAATCAACCGTTTTTGTCTAAACTGATACAAAATTCGGTGGTTTGTGTCCGAATACAAAGTTTTCAGATTCTTTAATGTTAGGTTTGCTGCTTCTAACAAAGAATCAACGAAAATATTTTGTTTTAATACAAACTGCAATATAAAATGTCTTTATAGGACAAAACATGATGTTTGGCATCTGTTTAATAAAAATTTACTCGTTTGGAAGCATAGAATCATTCCAAATAAGCTATTCTCGTCGAAACTATAATGTAATTAGTATTTTGTGCTAGAATACAGCGTTTTTGTTAGATTTATTAACAATTTTGTCTATTTTAAGCAATGAAACGAATAGGATTAGCTGCCTTTATCCAAAGTGATACATAAATTGCTCTTTTAGGCCAGATTAACACGTTTTTAGTCTGTTCGATGTAAGTTTTCTTGTTCAAAGCAAAAGATCGTCTAAAATAAGCCGTTTTTGTTTAAACTGATAAACAATTCAGACTGAGACTCAACAAAAATAATTTGTTTTAATCCAAACTGATACTTTTTGACCTTATAAGAGTCCTATAAGTGTCCGAGATACGCCGTTCTCGTCAAGTCTATAACGTAATTCGTTTTTTTGTGACAGAATACGACGTTTTCTGTCTGTTTAATATAAGTTTTTAATAATAATAATAATAATAACAATAATAATAATTATAATAATAATAATAATAATAATAATAATAATAATAATAATTATAATAATAATAATAATAATAATAATAATAATAATAATAGTAATAATAATAATAATATTAATAATAATAATAATGAAAATAATAATAGTAATAAAAGTAAGCTTAGTTTTCTAAGCAAAAATGAAGCTTATTTTGTGTGTTATATGAGCGTTTTTTCATTTCTATGCAAGAAATCATCTGTGATCTGTGTTTTTAGGCAAGAAATTGTCTAAAATTAATAACTCATTTTAAAACTGGTATAAAAACATTTACTATACAAAAGTTAATAATAATAATAATAATAATAATAATAATAATAATAATAGTAATAATAATAGTAATAAAAGTAAGCTTAGTTTTCTAAGCAAAAATGAAGCTTATTTTGTGTGTTATATGAGCGTTTACTCATTTCTATGCAAGAAATAATCTGTGATCTGTGTTTTTAGGCAAGAAATTGAATAAAATTAATAACTCATTTTAAAACTGGTATAAAAACATTTACTATACAAAAGTTAATAATAATAATAATAATAATAATAATAATAATAATAATAATAATAATAATAATAATAATAATAATAATAATAATAATAATAATAATAATAATAATAATAATAATAATGATAATAATACTTATAATAATGAATTTCTTTCTAAATTAAAGCTTAGTTTTTCTAAGCAAAAATGATGCTTATTTTGTGTTATCTGAGCGTTTTCTCATTTCTATGCAAGAGATCATCTGTGATCTGTGTTTTTAGACAAGAAATTGTCTAAAATTAATAACTCATTTTAAAACTGGTATAAAAACATTTACTATACAAAAGTTATAATCGGTTTTTAATAATAATTATATTAATAATAATAATAATAATAATAATAATAATAATAGTAATAATAATAATAAAAATAATAGTAATAATAATAATAATAATAATAATATTAGTAATAGTAACATAAGTAATAATAATAATAATACTTTTAATAAGGAAAAATGGAGCTTATTTTGTGTGTTACATGAGCGTTTTCTCATTTCTATGCAAAAGATCATGTGTGATCTGTGTTTTTAGGCAATCTAAGCCATTATATAGTTTTTAATATTTAACAAATATTTGCTTTAAAATAAAATGTTTGAAAAACTGAAATTAAACTAAATTAATTGTGTCTAACACTTTAGTAGAGGAAAAAGGAGGAGACATAAAAGTCACTAAAGTCTTAGAGTTGTCTTTAGTCGTCATATTAATAACAATAACATTTATAATAACAATACTAGTAGTACTAAATTTGCTTATATGCAAGCGCTTAATTAAGGTAACAGTTTTTTTGTTTTTTGCTTATATCTCGACAACAGTTACTCCTATCAATTTTTACTTTTTCACCAAAATTAAAGGTGATAAAATTTCCTACAAAATAGTTATTTGCATTTTTCATGTAGAACTAACCATAAGCGAGATATAAGTTTGAAAATAATTAATAATTAAAAAAAAGTGTTTTAACAGAAAATGTCTTGTGATTTAAAATACACTTAATTTATTGGGTTTAATACTTGATTAGAAGAAAAAGGAGGTGACATAAAAGTCACTGAAGTCTTTAGAATCGTTTTTAAATGCTGCATTTTTGTCTTCGTCTCAAACATTGAAAACTGAATTACATTTTTGTTCAGTAACAGTTACAGTTTTCTTATTGGTTTTTTGCTTATATCTCGAAAACAGTTACTCCTATCAAATTTTATCTTTTTTTCAAAATTAAAGCTGATTAAATTTCCAACAAAATAGTTATTTGCATTTTTCTTGTAGGACCAAGCATAAGCGAGTTATAGAGATGGATATAAATAATATTTAACAAAAATTTGCTTTAAAATAAAATGTTTGAAATACTGAAATTAAACTAAATTAATTGTGTCTAACACTTTAGTAGAGGAAAAAGAAGAAGACATAAAAGTCACTAAAGGTTTCAGAGTCGTCTTTAATCGTCATATTAATAACAATAACATTAATAATAATAATACTAATAGTACTAAATTTGCTTATATGCAAACGCTTAATTAAGTTAACAGTTTTTTGGTTTCTTGCTTATATCTCGAAAACAGTTACTACTATCAATTTTTATCTTTTTACTAAAATTAAAGGTGATAAAATTTCCTACAAAATAGTTATTTGCATTTTTCATGTAGAACTAACCATAAGCGAGATATAAGTTTGAAAATAATTAATAATTAAAAAAAAGTGTTTTAACAGAAAATGTCTTGTGATTTAAAATACACTTAATTTATTGGGTTTAATACTTTATTAGAAGAAAAAGGAGGTGACATAAAAGTCACTGAAGTCTTTAGAATCGTTTTTAAATGCTGCATTTTTGTCTTCGTCTCAAACATTGAAAACTGAATTACATTTTTGTTCAGTAACAGTTACAGTTTTCTTATTGGTTTTTTGCTTATATCTCGAAAACAGTTACTCCTATCAAATTTTATCTTTTTTTCAAAATTAAAGCTGATTAAATCTCCAACAAAATAGTTATTTGCATTTTTCTTGTAGGACCAAGCATAAGCGATTTATAGAGATGGATATAAATAATATTTAACAAAAATTTGCTTTAAAATAAAATGTTTGAAATACTGAAATTAAACTAAATTAATTGGGTCTAACACTTTAGTAGAGGAAAAAGGAGAAGACATAAAGTCACCAAAATCTTCAGAGTTGTTTTTAGTACTAAATTAGCTTATATGCATGCGCTTAATTAAGGTAACAGTTTTTTGGTTTCTTGCTTATATCTCGAAAACAGTTACTCCTATCAATTTTTATTTTTTACTAAAATTAAAGTTGATAAAATTTCCTACAAAATAGTAATTTGCTTTTTTCATGTAGGACTAACCATAAGCGAGATATAAGTTTGAAAATAATTAATATTTAAAAAAAAAAGGGTTTTAACAGAAAATGTCTTGGGATTTAAAATACACTTAATTTATTGGGTCCAATAGTTTATTAGAAGAAAAAGGAGGTGACATAAAAGTCACTGAAGTCTTCAGAGTCGATTTTAAATGCTGCATTTTCGTCTTCCTCTCAAACATTGAAAACTGAATTACATTTTTGTTCAGTAACAGTTACAGTTTTCTTATTGGTTTTTTGCTTATATCTCGAAAACTGTTACTCCTATCAATTTTTATCTTTATTTTAAAATTAAAGCTGATAAAATTTCCTACAAAATCGTTATTTGCATTTTTCATGTAGGACCAACCATAAGCGAGTTATAGAGTTGGATATAAATAATATTTAACAAAAATTTGCTTTAAAATAAAATGTTTGAAAAACTGAAATTAAACTAATTTAATTGTGTCTAACACTTTAGTAGAGAAAAAAGAAAAAGACATAAAAGTCACTAAAGGTTTCAAAGTTGTCTTTAATCGTCATATTAATAACAATAACATTAATAATAATAATACTAATAGTACTAAATTTGCTTATATGCAAACGCTTAATTATGGTAACAGTGTTTTGGTTTCTTGCTCATATCTCGAAAACAGTTACTCCTATCAATTTTTATCTTTTTACTAAAATTCAAGCTGATAAAATTTCCTACAAAATAATTATTTGCATTTTTTATGTAGGACTAACCATAAGCGAGATATAAGATTGAAAATAATTAATATTTAAAAAAGAAGTGCTTTAACAGAAAATGTCTTGTGATTTAAAATACACTTAATTTATTAGGTCCAATACTTTATTAGAAAAAAAGGGGGTGACATATAAGTCACTGAAGTCTTCAGAGTCGATTTTAAATGCTGCATTTTCGTCTTCGTCTCAAACATTGAAAACTGAATTACATTTTTGTTCTGAAACGGTAACAGTTTTTACTTTGGTTTTTTGCTTATATCTCGAAAACAGTTACTCCTATCAATTTTTATCTTTCTTTCAAAATTAAAGCTGATAACATTTCCTACAAAATAGTTATTTGCATTTTTCTTGTAGGACCAACCATAAGCGAGTTATAAAGTTGGATATAAATAATATTTAACAAAAACTTGCTTAAAAATAAAATGTTTGAAATACTGAAATTAAACTAAATTAATTGTGTCTAACACTTTAGTAGAGAAAAAAGAAAAAGACATAAAAGTCACCAAAGTCTTCAGAATCGTTTTTAGTCGTCATATTAATAACAATAACATTAATAATAATAATACTAATAGTACTAAATCTGCTTGTATGCAAGCGCTTTATTAAAGTAACAGTTTTTTGGTTTCTTGCTTATATCTCGAAAACAGTTACTCCTATGAATTTTTGTCTTTTTTTCAAAATTAAAGCTGATAAAATTTCCTACAAAATAGTTATTTGCATTTTTCTTGTAGGACCAACCATAAGCGAGTTATAGAGTTGGATATAAATAATATTTAACAAAAATTTGCTTTAAAATAAAATGTTTGAAAAACTGAAATTAAACTAATTTAATTGTGTCTAACACTTTAGTAGAGGAAAAAGGAAAAGACATCAAAGTCACTAAAGGTTTCAGAGTTGTCTTTAGTTGTCATATTAATAACAATAACATTAATAATAATAATACTAATAGTACTAAATTTGCTTATATGCAAACGCTTAATTAAGGTAACAGTGTTTTGGTTTCTTGCTTATATCTCGAAAACAGTTACTCCTATCAATTTTTATCTTTTTACTAAAATTCAAGCTGATAAAATTTCCTACAAAATACTTATTTGCATTTTTCATGTAGGACTAACCATAAGCGAGATATATGATTGAAAATAATTAATATTTAAAAAAAAAAGTGCTTTAACAGAAAATGTCTTGTGATTTAAAATACACTTAATTTATTGGGTCCAATACTTTATTAGAAGAAAAAGGAAGTGACATAAAAGTCACTGAAGTCTTCAGAGTCGTTTTTAAATGCTGCAGTTTCGTCTTCGTCTCAAACATTGAAAACTGAATTACATTTTTGTTCAGTAACAGTCACAGTTTTCTTATTGGTTTTTTGCTTATATCTCGAAAACAGTAACTCTTATCAATTTTTATCTTTCTGTCAAAATTAAAGCTGATAAAATTTCCTACAAAATAGTTATTTGCATTTTTCTTGTAGGACCAACCATAAGCGAGTTATAGAGTTGGATATAAATAATATTTAACAAAAATTTGCTTTAAAATAAAATATTTGAAAAACTGAAATTAAACTAATGTAATTGTGTCTAACACTTTAGTAGAGGAAAAAGAAGAAGACATAAAAGTCACTAAAGGTTTCAAAGTTGTCTTTAATCGTCATATTAATAACAATAACATTAATAATAATAATACTAATAGTACTAAATTTGCTTATATGCAAACGCTTAATTAAGGTAACAGTGTTTTGGTTTCTTGCTCATATCTCGAAAACAGTTACTCCTATCAATTTTTATCTTTTTACTAAAATTCAAGCTGATAAAATTTCCTACAAAATAGTTATTTGCATTTTTTATGTAGGACTAACCATAAGCGAGATATAAGATTGAAAATAATTAATATTTAAAAAAGAAGTGCTTTAACAGAAAATGTCTTGTGATTTAAAATACACTTAATTTATTAGGTCCAATACTTTATTAAAAAAAAAAGGGGGTGACATATAAGTCACTGAAGTCTTCAGAGTCGATTTTAAATGCTGCATTTTCGTCTTCGTCTCAAACATTGAAAACTGAATTACATTTTTGTTCTGAAACGGTAACAGTTTTTACTTTGGTTTTTTGCTTATATCTCGAAAACAGTTACTCCTATCAATTTTTATCATTTTTTCAAAATTAAAGCTGATAACATTTCCTACAAAATAGTTATTTGCATTTTTCTTGTAGGACCAACCATAAGCGAGTTATAAAGTTGGATATAAATAATATTTAACAAAAACTTGCTTAAAAATAAAATGTTTGAAATACTGAAATTAAACTAAATTAATTGTGTCTAACACTTTAGTAGAGAAAAAAGAAAAAGACATAAAAGTCACCAAAGTCTTCAGAATCGTTTTTATTCGTCATATTAATAACAATAACATTAATGATAATAATACTAATAGTACTAAATCTGCTTATATGCAAGCGCTTTATTAAGGTAACAGTTTTTTGGTTTCTTGCTTATATCTCGAAAACAGTTACTCCTATAAATTTTTGTCTTTCTTTCAAAATTAAAGCTGATAAAATATTCTACAAAATAGTTATTTGCATTTTTCTTGTAGGACCATCCATAAGCGAGTTATAGAGTTGGATATAAATAATATTTAACAAAAATTTGCTTTAAAATAAAATGTTTGAAAAACTGAAATTAAACTAATTTAACTGTGTCTAACACTTTAGTAGAGAAAAAAGGAAAAGACATAAAAGTCACTAAAGGTTTCAGAGTTGTCTTTAGTTGTCATATTAATAACAATAACATTAATAATAATAATACTAATAGTACTAAATTTGCTTATATGCAAACGCTTAATTAAGGTAACAGTGTTTTGGTTTCTTGCTTATATCTCGAAAACAGTTACTCCTATCAATTTTTATCTTTTTACTAAAATTCAAGCTGATAAAATTTCCTACAAAATAGTTAATTGCATTTTTAATGTAGGACGAACCATAAGCGAGATATAAGTTTGAAAATAATTAAAATTTAAAAAAAAGTGCTTCAACAGAAAATGTATTGTGATTTAAAATACACTTAATTTATTGGGTCCAATACTTTATTAGAAGAAAAAAGAGGTGACAGAAAGGTCACTGAAGTCTTTAGAGTCGTTTGTAAATGCTGCATTTTCGTCTTCGTCTCAAACATTGAAAACTGAATTACATTTTTGTTCAGTAACTGTTACAGTTTTCTTATTGGTTTTTTGCTTATATCTCGAAAACAGTTACTCCTATCAATTTTTATCTTTCTTTTAAAATTAAAGCTGATAAAGCTTTCTACAAAATAGTTTTTTGCATTTTTCTTGTAGGACCAACCATAAGCGAGTTATAGAGTTGGATATAAATAATATTTAACAAAAATTTGCTTTAAATAAAATGTTTGAAAAACCGAAATTAAACTAAATTAATTGAGTCTAACACTTTAGTAGAAAAAAAAGAAAAAGACATAAAAGTCACCAAAGTCTTCAGAATCGTTTTTAGTCGTCATATTAATAACAATAACATTAATAATAATAATACTAATAGTACTAAATCTGCTTATATGCAAGCGCTTTATTAAGGTAACAGTTTTTTGGTTTCTTGCTTATATCTCGAAAACAGTTACTCCTATCAATTCTTATCTTTTTACTAAAATTAAAGCTGATAAAATTTCCTACGAAATAGTTATTTGCATTTTTCTTGTAGGACCAAGCATAAGCGAGTTATAGAGATGGATTTAAATAATATTTAACAAAAATTTGCTTAAAAATTAAATGTTTGAAATACTGAAATTAAACTAAATTAATTGTGTCTCACACTTTAGTAGAGAAAAAAGAAAAAGACATAAAAGTCACCAAAGTCTTCAGAATCGTTTTTAGTCGTCATATTAATAACAATAACATTAATAATAATAATACTAATAGTACTAAATTTGCTTACATGCAAACGCTTAATTCAGGTAACAATTTTTTGGTTTCTTGCTTATATCTCGAAAACAGTTACTCCTATCAATTTTTATCTTTTTACTAGAATTAAAGCTGATAAAATTTCCTACAAAATAGTTAATTGCATTTTTAATGTAGGACTAACCATAAGCGAGATATAAGTTTGAAAATAATTAAAATTTAAAAAAAAGTGCTTCAACAGAAAATGTATTGTGATTTAAAATACACTTAATTTATTGGGTCCAATACTTTATTAGAAGAAAAAAGAGGTGACAGAAAGGTCACTGAAGTCTTTAGAGTCGTTTGTAAATGCTGCATTTTCGTCTTCGTCTCAAACATTGAAAACTGAATTACATTTTTGTTCAGTAACTGTTACAGTTTTCTTATTGGTTTTTTGCTTATATCTCGAAAACAGTTACTCCTATCAATTTTTATCTTTCTTTTAAAATTAAAGCTGATAAAGCTTTCTACAAAATAGTTATTTGCATTTTTCTTGTAGGACCAACCATAAGCGAGTTATAGAGTTGGATATAAATAATATTTAACAAAAATTTGCTTTAAATAAAATGTTTGAAAAACCGAAATTAAACTAAATTAATTGAGTCTAACACTTTAGTAGAAAAAAAAGAAAAAGACATAAAAGTCACCAAAGTCTTCAGAATCGTTTTTAGTCGTCATATTAATAACAATAACATTAATAATAATAATACTAATAGTACTAAATCTGCTTATATGCAAGCGCTTTATTAAGGTAACAGTTTTTTGGTTTCTTGCTTATATCTCGAAAACAGTTACTCCTATCAATTCTTATCTTTTTACTAAAATTAAAGCTGATAAAATTTCCTACGAAATAGTTATTTGCATTTTTCTTGTAGGACCAAGCATAAGCGAGTTATAGAGATGGATTTAAATAATATTTAACAAAAATTTGCTTTAAAATAAAATGTTTGAAATACTGAAATTAAACTAAATTAATTGTGTCTAACACTTTAGTAGAGGAAAAAAAAGAAGACATAAAAGTCACTAAAAATTTCAGAGTCGTCTCTAATCGTCATATTAATAACAATAACATTAATAATAATAATACTAATAGTACTAAATTTGCTTATATGCAAACGCTTAATTAAGTTAACAGTTTTTTGGTTTCTTGCTTATATCTCGAAAACAGTTACTCCTATCAATTTTTATCTTTTTACTAAAATTAAAGCTGATAAAATTTCCAACAAAATAGTTATTTGCATTTTTCATGTAGGACTAACCATAAGCGAGATGTAAGTTTGAAAATAATCAATATTTAAAAAAAAAGTGCTTTAACAGAAAATGTCTTGTGATTTAAAATACACTTAATTTATTGAGTCCAATACTTTATTAGAAAAAAAAGGAGGTGACTTAAAAGTTACTGAAGTTTTCAGAGTCGTTTTTAAATGCTGCATTTTCGTCTTCGTCTCAAACATTGAAAACTGAATTACATTTTTGTTCAGTAACGGTTACAATTTTCACTTTGGTTTTTTGCTTATATCTCGAAAACAGTTACTCCTATAAATTTTTATCTTTTCTTCAAAATTAAAGCAGATAAAATTTCCTACAAAATAGTTTTTGGCATTTTTTTTTTTAGGACCAACCATAAGCGAGTTATAGAGTTGGATATAAATAATCTTTAAGAATAATTTGTTTTAAAATAAAATGTTTGAAAAACTGAAATTAAACTAATTTAATTGTGTCTAACACATTAGTAGAGGAAAAAGAAGAAGACATAAAAGTCACTAAAGGTTTCAAAGTTGTCTTTAATCGTCATATTAATAACAATAACATTAATAATAATAATACTAATAGTACTAAATTTGCTTATATGCAAGCGCTTTATTAAGGTAACAGTTTTTTGGTTTCTTGCTTATATCTCGAAAACAGTTACTCCTATCAATTTTTATCTTTTTACTAAAATTAAAGCTGATAAAATTTCCTACAAAATAGATATTTGCATTTTTCATGTAAGACTAACCATTAGCGAGATATATGATTGAAAATAATTAATATTTAAAAAAAAGTGCTTTAACAGAAAATGTCTTGTGATTTAAAATACACTTAATTTATTGGGTCTAATACTTTATTAGAAGAAGAAGAAAGTGACATAAAAGTCACTGAAGTCTTCAGAGTCGTTTTTAAATGCTGCAGTTTCGTCTTCGTCTCAAACATTGAAAACTGAATTACATTTTGGTTCAGTAATAGTCACAGTTTTCTTATTGGTTTTTTGCTTATATCTCGAAAACAGTTACTCCTATAAATTTTTATCTTTTTTTCAAAATTAAAGCAGATAAAATTTCCTACAAAATAGTTTTTAGCATTTTTTTTTTAGGACCAACCATAAGCGAGTTATAGAGTTGGATATAAATAATCTTTAAGAAAAATTTGCTTTAAAATAAAATGTTTGAAAAACTGAAATTAAACTAATTTAATTGTGTCTAACACATTAGTAGAGGAAAAAGAAGAAGACATAAAAGTCACTAAAGGTTTCAAAGTTGTCTTTAATCGTCATATTAATAACAATAACATTAATAATAATAATACTAATAGTACTAAATTTGCTTATATGCAAGCGCTTTATTAAGGTAACAGTTTTTTGGTTTCTTGCTTATATCTCGAAAACAGTTACTCCTATCAATTTTTATCTTTTTACTAAAATTAAAGCTGATAAAATTTCCTACAAAATAGATATTTGCATTTTTCATGTAAGACTAACCATTAGCGAGATATATGATTGAAAATAATTAATATTTAAAAAAAAGTGCTTTAACAGAAAATGTCTTGTGATTTAAAATACACTTAATTTATTGGGTCTAATACTTTATTAGAAGAAGAAGAAAGTAACATAAAAGTCACTGAAGTCTTCAGAATCGCTTTTAAATGCTGCAGTTTCGTCTTCGTCTCTAACTTTGAAAACTGAATTACATTTTGGTTCAGTAACAGTCACAGTTTTCTTATTGGTTTTTTGCTTATATCTCGAAAACAGTTACTCCTATCAATTTTTAGTTTTTTTTCAAAATTAAAGCTGATAAAATTTCCTACAAAATAGTTATTTGCATTTTTCTTGTAGGACCAACCATAAGCGAGTTATAGAGATGGATATAAATAGCATTTAACAAAAATTTGCTTTAAAATAAAATGTTTGAAATACTGAAATTAAACTAAATTAATTGTGTCTAACACTTTAGTAGAGGAAAAAGGAGAAGACATAAAAGTTACCAAAGTCTTCAGAGTTGTTTTTAGTACTAAATTTGCTTATATGCAAGCGCTTAATTAAGGTAACAGTTTTTTGGTTTCTTGCTTATATCTCGAAAACAGTTATTCCTATCAATTTTTATCTTTTTACTAAAATTAAAGCTGACAAAATTTCCTACAAAATAGTTATTTGCATTTTTCATGTAGGACTAACCATAAGCGAAATAAAAGTTTGAAAATAATTAATATTTAAAAAAAGTGCTTTAACAGAAAATGTCTTGTGATTTAAAATACACTTAATTTATTGGGTCCAATACTTTATTAGAACAAAAAGGAGGTGACATAAAAATCACTGAAGTCTTCAGAGTCGTTTTTAAATGCTGCATTTTCGTTTTCGTCTCAAACATTGAAAACTGAATTACATTTGTGTTCAGTAACTGTAACAGTTTTCACTTTGGTTTTTTGCTTATATCTCGAAAACAGTTACTTCTAACAATTTTTATCTTTTTACTAAAATTAAAACTGATAAAATTTCCTACAAAATAGTTATTTGCATTTTTCATGTAGGACTAACCATAAGCGAGATATAAGTTTGAAAATAATTGATATTTAAAAAAAAAGTGCTTTAACAGAAAATGCCTTGTGATTTAAAATACACTTAATTTATTGGGTCCAATACTTTATTAGAAAAAAAAGGAGGTGACATAAAAGTCACTGAAGTCTTCAGAGTCGATTTTAAATGCTGCATTTTCGTCTTTGTTTCAAACATTGAAAACTGAATTATATTTTTGTTCAGTAACAGTTACAGTTTTCTTATTGGATTTTTGCTTATATCTCGAAAACTGTTACTCTTATCAATTTTTATCTTTCTTTCAAAACTAATGCTGATAAAATTTCCTACAAAATCGTTATTTGCATTTTTTTTGTAGGACCAACCATAAGCGAGTTATAGAGTTGGATATAAATAATATATAACAAAAATTTGCTTTAACAGAAAATGTCTTGTGATTTAAAATACACTTAATTTATTGGGTCCAATACTTAATTAGAAGAAAAAGGAGGTGACAGTAAATGCTGCATTTTCGTCTTCGTCTCAAACATTGAAAACTGACATACATTTTTGTTCAGTAACTGTTACAGTTTTCACTTTGGTTTTTTGCTTATATCTCGAAAACAGTTACTCCTATCAATTTTTATCTTTCTTTTAAAATTAAAGCTGATAAAGCTTTCTACAAAATAGTTATTTGCATTTTTCTTGTAGGACCAACCATAAGCGAGTTATAGAGTTGGATATAAATAATATTTAACAAAAATTTGCTTTAAATAAAATGTTTGAAAAACCGAAATTAAACTAAATTAATTGAGTCTAACACTTTAGTAGAGAAAAAAGAAAAAGACATAAAAGTCACCAAAGTCTTCAGAATCGTTTTTAGTCGTCATATTAATAACAATAACATTAATAATAATAATACTAATAGTACTAAATCTGCTTATATGCAAGCGCTTTATTAAGGTAACAGTTTTTTCGTTTCTTGCTTATATCTCGAAAACAGTTACTCCTATCAATTCTTATCTTTTAACTAAAATTAAAGCTGATAAAATTTCCTACAAAATAGTTATTTGCATTTTTCTTGTAGGACCAAGCATAAGCGAGTTATAGAGATGGATTTAAATAATATTTAACAAAAGTTTGCTTTAAAATAAAATGTTTGAAATACTGAAATTAAACTAAATTAATTGTGTCTAACACTTTAGTAGAAAAAAAAAAGAAGACATAAAAGTCACTAAAAATTTCAGAGTCGTCTTTAATCGTCATATTAATAACAATAACATTAATAATAATAATACTAATAGTACTAAATTTGCTTATATGCAAATGCTTGATTAAGTTAACAGTTTTTTGGTTTCTTGCTTATATCTCGAAAACAGTTACTCCTATCAATTTTTATCTTTTTACTAAAATTAAAGCTGATAAAGTTTCCAACAAAATAGTTATTTGCATTTTTCATGTAGGACTAACCATAAGCGAGATATAAGTTTGAAAATAATTAATATTTAAAAAAAAAAGTGCTTTAACAGAAAATGTCTTGTGATTTAAAATACACTTAATTTATTGGGTCCAGTACTTTATTAGAAGAAAAAGGAGGTGACAGAAAGGTCACTGAAGTTTTTAGAGTCGTTTGTAAATGATGCATTTTTGACTTCGTCTCAAACATTGAAAACTGAATTACATTTTTGTTCAGTAACTGTAACAGTTTTCACTTTGGTTTTTTGCTTATATCTCGAAAACATTTACTCTTATCAATTTTTATCTTTCTTTCAAAATTAAAGCTGATAAAATTTCCTACAAAATAGTTAAATGCATTTCTTTTGTAGGACCTACCGTAAGCGAGTTAAAGAGTTAGATATAAATAATCATTAACAAAAATTTGCTTTAAAATTAAATGTTTGAAAAACTGAAATTAAACTAAATTAATTGTGTCTAACACTTTAGTAGAGGAAAAAGGAAAAACCATAATAGTCACTAAAGGTTTCAGAGTCGTCTTTAGTCGTCATATTAATAACAATAACATTAATAATAATAATACTAATAGTACTATATTTGCTTATATGCAAGCGCTTAATTAAGATAACAGTTTCTTGCTTATATCTCGAAAACAGTTACTCCTATCAATTTTTATCTTTTTACTAAAATTAAAGCTGATAAAATTTCCTACAAAATATTTATTTGCATTTTTTATGTAGGACTAACCATAAGCGAGATATAAGTTTGAAAAAAATTAATATTTAAAAAAAATTGCTTTAACAGAAAATGTCTTGTGATTTAAAATACACTTAATTTATTGGGTCCAATACTCTATTAGAAGAAAAAGGAGGTGACATAAAAGTCACTGAAGTCTTCAGAGTCTTTTTTAAATGCTGCATTTTCGTCTTCGTCTCAAACATTGAAAACTGAATTACATTTTTTTCAGTAACTGTAACAGTTTTCACTTTGGTTTTTTGCTTATATCTCGAAAACACCAAAATAGTTATTTACATTTTTCTTGTAGGACCAAGCATAAGCAAGTTACCGAGTTGGATATAAATAATATTAAACAAAAATTTGCTTTAAAATAAAATGTTTGAAAAACTGAAATTAAACTAAATTAATTGTGTCTAACACTTTAGTAGAGGAAAAAGAAGAAGACATAAAAGTCACTTAAGTCTTAGAGTTGTCTTTAGTCGTCATATTAATAACAATAATATTTATAATAACAATACTAGTAGTACTAAATTTGCTTATATGCAAGCGCTTAATTAAGGTAACAGTTTTTTTGTTTTTTGTTTATATCTCGAAAACAGTTACTCCTATCAATTTTTACTTTTTTACCAAAATTAAAGGTGATAAAATTTCCTACAAAATAGTAATTTGCATTTTTCATGTAGGACTAACCATAAGCGAGATATAAGTTTAAAAATAATTAATATTGAAAAAAAAAGTGCTTTAACAGAAAATGTCTTGTGATTTAAAATACACTTAATTTAATGGGTCCAATACTTTATTAGAAGAAAAAGGAGGAGACATAAAAGTCACTGAAGTCTTCAGAGACGATTTTAAATGCTGCATTTTCGTCTTTGTTTCAAACATTGAAAACTGAATTACATTTTTGTTCAGTAAGAGTTACAGTTTTCTTATTGGTTTTTTGCTTATATCTCGAAAATAGTTACTTCTATCAATTTTTATCTTTCTTTCAAAATTAAAGCTGATAAAATTTTCTACAAAATAGTTATTCGCATTTTTTTTGTAGGACCAACCATAACCGAGTTATAGAGTTGGATATAAATAATCTTTAACAAAAATTTGCTTTAAAATAAAATGTTTGAAATACCGAAATTAAACTAAATTAATTGTGTCTAACAGTTTAGTAGAAGAAAAAGGAGAAGACATAAAAGTCACCAAAGTCTTCAGAGTTGTTTCTAGTACTAAATTTGCTTATATGCAAGCCCTTAATTAAAGTAACAGTTTTTTGGTTTCTTGCTTATATCTCGAAAACAGTTACTCCTATCAATTTTTATCTTTTCACTAAAATTAAAGCTGATAAAAGTTCCTACAAAACAGTTGTTTGCATTTTTCATGTAGGACTAACCATAAGCGTGATTTTAAATCACAAGACATTTTCTGTTAAAGCACATTTTTTTTTAAATATTAATTATTTTCAAACTTATATCTCGCTTATGGTTAGTCCTACATGAAAAATGCAAATAACTATTTTGTAGGAAATTTTATCGGCTTTAATTTTAGTGAAAAGATACAAATTGATAGGAGTAACTGTTTTCGAGGTATAAGCAAGAAACCAAAAAACTGTTACTTTAATTAAGGGCTTGCATATAAGCAAATTTTGTACTAAAAACAACTCTGAAGACTTTGGTAACTTTTATGTCTTCTCCTTTTTCTTCTACTAAAGTGTTAGACACAATTAATTTAGTTTAATTTCGGTTTTTCAAACATTTTATTTTAAAGCAAATTTTGTTAAAGATTATTTATATCCAACTCTATAACTGGCTTATTTTATCAGCTTTAATTTTGAAAGAAAGATAAAAATTGATAGGAGTAACAGTTTTCGAGATATAAGCAAAAAACCAATAAGAAAACTGTAACTGTTACTGAACAAAAATGTAATTTAGTTTTCAATGTTTGAGACGAAGACGAAAATGCAGCATTTAAAATCGACTCTGAAGACTTCAGTGACTTTTATGTCACCTCCTTTTTCTTCTAATAATGTATTGGACCCAATTAATTTAGTTTAATTTCGGTTTTTCAAACATTTTATTTTAAAGCAAATTTTTCTTAAAGATTATTTATATCCAACTCTATAACTCGCTTATGGTTGGTCCTACAAAAAAAAAATGCTAAAAACTATTTTGTAGGAAATTTTATCAGCTTTAATTTTGAAGAAAAGATAAAAATTTATAGGAGTCACTGTTTTCGAGATATAAGCAAAAAACCAAAGTGAAAATTGTAACCGTTACTGAACAAAAATGTAATTCAGTTTTCAATGTTTGAGACGAAGACGAAAATGCAGCATTTAAAAACGACTCTGAAAACTTCAGTGACTTTTAAGTCACCTCCTTTTTTTTCTAATAAAGTATTGGAATCAATAAATTAAGTGTATTTTAAATCACAAGACATTTTCTGTTAAAGCACTTTTTTTTTAAATATTGATTATTTTCAAACTTACATCTCGCTTAGGGTTAGTCCTACATGAAAAATGCAAATAACTATTTTGTTGGAAATTTTATCAGCTTTAATTTTAGTAAAAAGATAAAAATTGATAGGAGTAACTGTTTTCGAGATGTAAGCAAGAAACCAAAAAACTATTAACTTAATTAAGCGTTTGCATATAAGCAAATTTAGTACTATTAGTATTATTATTAATAATGTTATTGTTATTAATATGACGATTATAGACGACTCTGAAATCTTTAGTGACTTTTATGTCTTCTTCTTTTTCCTCTACTAAAGTGTTAGACACAATTAATTTAGTTTAATTTCAGTATTTCAAACATTTTATTTTAAAGCAAATTTTTGTTAAATATTATTTAAATCCATCTCTATAACTCGCTTATGCTTGGTCCTACAAGAAAAATGCAAATAACTATTTCGTAGGAAATTTTATCAGCTTTAATTTTAGTAAAAAGATAAAAATTGATAGGAGTAACTGTTTTCGAGATATAAGCAGGAAACCAAAAAACTGTTACCTTAATAAAGCGCTTGCATATAAGCAGATTTAGTACTATTAGTATTATTATTATTAATGTTATTGTTATTAATATGACGACTAAAAACGATTCTGAAAACTTTGGTGACTTTTATGTCTTTTTCTTTTTTCTCTACTAAAGTGTTAGACACAATTAATTTAGTTTAATTTCAGTATTTCAAACATTTTATTTTTAAGCAAGTTTTTGTTAAATATTATTTATATCCAACTTTATAACTCGCTTATGGTTGGTCCTACAAGAAAAATGCAAATAACTATTTTGTAGGAAATGTTATCAGCTTTAATTTTGAAAGAAAGATAAAAATTGATAGCAGTAACTGTTTTCGAGATATAAGCAAAAAACCAAAGTAAAAACTGTTACCGTTTCAGAACAAAAATGTAATTCAGTTTTCAATGTTTGAGACGAAGACGAAAATGCAGCATTTAAAATCGACTCTGAAGACTTCAGTGACTTATATGTCACCCCCTTTTTTTTCTAATAAAGTATTGGACCTTAAAAATTAAGTGTATTTTAAATCACAAGACATTTTCTGTTAAAGCACTTTTATTTTAAATATTAATTATTTTCAATCTTATATCTCGCTTATGGTTAGTCCTACATAAAAAATGCAAATAACTATTTTGTAGGAAATTTTATCAGCTTGAATTTTAGTAAAAAGATAAAAATTGATAGGAGTAACTGTTTTCGAGATATAAGCCAGAAACCAAAACACTGTTACCTTAATTAAGCGTTTGCATATAAGCAAATTTAGTACTATTAGTATTATTATTATTAATGTTATTGTTATTAATATGACGATTAAAGACAACTTTGAAACCTTTAGTGACTTTTATGTCTTCTTCTTTTTCCTCTACTAAAGTGTTAGACACAATTAATTTAGTTTAAATTCAGTATTTCAAACATTTTATTTTAAAGCAAATTTTTGTTAAATTTTATTTAAATCCATCTCTATAACTCGCTTATGCTTGGTCCTACAAGAAAAATGCTAATAACTATTTCGTAGGAAATTTTATCAGCTTTAATTTTAGTAAAAAGATAAGAATTGATAGGAGTAACTGTTTTCGAGATATAAGCAAGAAACCAAAAAACTGTTACCTTAATAAAGCGCTTGCATATAAGCAGATTTAGTACTATTAGTATTATTATTATTAATGTTATTGTTATTAATATGACGACTAAAAACGATTCTGAAGACTTTGGTGACTTTTATGTCTTTTTCTTTTTTCTCTACTAAAGTGTTAGACTCAATTAATTTAG
Organism: Tribolium castaneum; assembly: GCF_031307605.1. Taxonomy (NCBI): domain Eukaryota; kingdom Metazoa; phylum Arthropoda; class Insecta; order Coleoptera; family Tenebrionidae; genus Tribolium; species Tribolium castaneum. The sequence goes on along the minus strand of NC_087401.1, from coordinate 6,780,409 downwards.
TTTAATTTCGGTTTTTCAAACATTTTATTTAAACCAAATTTTTGTTAAATATTATTTATTTCCAACTCTATAACTCGCTTATGGTTGGTCCTACAAGAAAAATGCAAATAACTATTTTGTAGGAAGCTTTATCAGCTTAAATTTTAAAAGAAAGATAAAAATTGATAGGAGTAACTGTTTTTGAGATATAAGCAAAAAACCAATAAGGAAACTGTAACAGTTACTGAACAAAAATGTAATTCAGTTTTCAATGTTTGAGACGAAGACGAAAATGCAGCATTTACAAACGACTCTAAAGACTTCAGTGACCTTTTTGTCACCTCTTTTTTCTTCTAATAAAGTATTGGACCCAATAAATTAAGTGTATTTTAAATCACAAGACATTTTCTGTTAAAGCACTTTTTTTTTAAATATTAATTATTTTCAATCTTATATCTCGCTTATGGTTAGTCCTACATAAAAAATGCAAATAACTATTTTGTAGGAAATTTTATCAGCTTGAATTCTAGTAAAAAGATAAAAATTGATAGGAGTAACTGTTTTCGAGATATAAGCCAGAAACCAAAACACTGTTACCTTAATTAAGCGTTTGCATATAAGCAAATTTAGTACTATTAGTATTATTATTATTAATGTTATTGTTATTATTATGACGATTAAAGAGGACTCTGAAATTTTTAGTGACTTTTATGTTTTCTTCTTTTTCCTCTACTAATGTGTTAGACACAATTAAATTAGTTTAATTTCAGTTTTTCAAACATTTTATTTTAAAGCAAATTTTTGTTAAATATTATTTATATCCAACTCTATAACTCGCTTATGGTTGGTCCTACAAGAAAAATGCAAATAACTATTTTGTAGGAAATTTTATCAGCTTTAATTTTGAAAAACAAATAAAAATTGATAGGAGTAACTGTTTTCGAGATATAAGCAAAAAACCAATAAGAAAACTGTGACTGTTACTGAACCAAAATGTAATTCAGTTTTCAATGTTTGAGACGAAGACGAAACTGCAGCATTTAAAAACGACTCTGAAGACTTCAGTGACTTTTATGTCACTTTCTTCTTCTTCTAATAAAGTATTAGACCCAATAAATTAAGTGTATTTTAAATCACAAGACATTTTCTGTTAAAGCACTTTTTTTTAAATATTAATTATTTTCAATAATATATCTCGCTTATGGTTAGTCTTACATGAAAAATGCAAATAACTATTTTGTAGGAAATTTTATCAGCTTTAATTTTAGTAAAAAGATAAAAATTGATAGGAGTAACTGTTTTCGAGATATAAGTAAGAAACCAAAAAAACTGTTAACTTAATTAAGCGTTTGCATATAAGCAAATTTAGTACTATCAGTATTATTATTATTAATGTTATTGTTATTAATATGACGATTAAAGAGGACTCTGAAATTTTTAGTGACTTTTATGTTTTCTTCTTTTTCCTCTACTAATGTGTTAGACACAATTAAATTAGTTTAATTTCAGTTTTTCAAACATTTTATTTTAAAGCAAATTTTTCTTAAAGATTATTTATATCCAACTCTATAACTCGCTTATGGTTGGTCCTACAAAAAAAATGCTAAAAACTATTTTGTAGGAAATTTTATCAGCTTTAATTTTGAAGAAAAGATAAGAATTTATAGGAGTAACTGTTTTCGAGATATAAGCAAAAAACCAAAGTGAAATTTGTAACCGTTACTGAACAAAAATGTAATTCAGTTTTCAATGTTTGAGACGAAGACGAAAATGCAGCATTTACAAACGACTCTAAAGACTTCAGTGACCTTTTTGTCACCTCTTTTTTCTTCTAATAAAGTATTGGACCCAATAAATTAAGTGTATTTTAAATCACAAGACATTTTCTGTTAAAGCACTTTTTTTTTAAATATTAATTATTTTGAATCTTATATCTCGCTTATGGTTAGTCCTACATAAAAAATGCAAATAACTATTTTGTAGGAAATTTTATCAGCTTGAATTCTAGTAAAAAGATAAAAATTGATAGGAGTAACTGTTTTCGAGATATAAGCCAGAAACCAAAACACTGTTACCTTAATTAAGCGTTTGCATATAAGCAAATTTAGTACTATTAGTATTATTATTATTAATGTTATTGTTATTAATATGACGATTAAAGACAACTTTGAAACCTTTAGTGACTTTTATGTCTTCTTCTTTTTCCTCTACTAATGTGTTAGACACAATTAAATTAGTTTAATTTCAGTTTTTCAAACATTTTATTTTAAAGCAAATTTTTGTTAAATATTATTTATATCCAACTCTATAACTCGCTTATGGTTGGTCCTACAAGAAAAATGCAAATAACTATTTTGTAGGAAATTTTATCAGCTTTAATTTTGAAAAACAAATAAAAATTGATAGGAGTAACTGTTTTCGAGATATAAGCAAAAAACCAATAAGAAAACTGTGACTGTTACTGAACCAAAATGTAATTCAGTTTTCAATGTTTGAGACGAAGACGAAACTGCAGCATTTAAAAACGACTCTGAAGACTTCAGTGACTTTTATGTCACTTTCTTCTTCTTCTAATAAAGTATTAGACCCAATAAATTAAGTGTATTTTAAATCACAAGACATTTTCTGTTAAAGCACTTTTTTTTAAATATTAATTATTTTCAATAATATATCTCGCTTATGGTTAGTCTTACATGAAAAATGCAAATAACTATTTTGTAGGAAATTTTATCAGCTTTAATTTTAGTAAAAAGATAAAAATTGATAGGAGTAACTGTTTTCGAGATATAAGCAAGAAACCAAAAAACTGTTAACTTAATTAAGCGTTTGCATATAAGCAAATTTAGTACTATCAGTATTATTATTATTAATGTTATTGTTATTAATATGACGATTAAAGAGGACTCTGAAATTTTTAGTGACTTTTATGTTTTCTTCTTTTTCCTCTACTAATGTGTTAGACACAATTAAATTAGTTTAATTTCAGTTTTTCAAACATTTTATTTTAAAGCAAATTTTTCTTAAAGATTATTTATATCCAACTCTATAACTCGCTTATGGTTGGTCCTACAAAAAAAATGCTAAAAACTATTTTGTAGGAAATTTTATCAGCTTTAATTTTGAAGAAAAGATAAGAATTTATAGGAGTAACTGTTTTCGAGATATAAGCAAAAAACCAAAGTGAAATTTGTAACCGTTACTGAACAAAAATGTAATTCAGTTTTCAATGTTTGAGACGAAGACGAAAATGCAGCATTTACAAACGACTCTAAAGACTTCAGTGACCTTTTTGTCACCTTTTTTTTCTTCTAATAAAGTATTGGACCCAATAAATTAAGTGTATTTTAAATCACAAGACATTTTCTGTTAAAGCACTTTTTTTTTAAATATTAATTATTTTCAATCTTATATCTCGCTTATGGTTAGTCCTACATAAAAAATGCAAATAACTATTTTGTAGGAAATTTTATCAGCTTGAATTCTAGTAAAAAGATAAAAATTGATAGGAGTAACTGTTTTCGAGATATAAGCCAGAAACCAAAACACTGTTACCTTAATTAAGCGTTTGCATATAAGCAAATTTAGTACTATTAGTATTATTATTATTAATGTTATTGTTATTAATATGACGATTAAAGACAACTTTGAAACCTTTAGTGACTTTTATGTCTTCTTCTTTTTCCTCTACTAATGTGTTAGACACAATTAAATTAGTTTAATTTCAGTTTTTCAAACATTTTATTTTAAAGCAAATTTTTGTTAAATATTATTTATATCCAACTCTATAACTCGCTTATGGTTGGTCCTACAAGAAAAATGCAAATAACTATTTTGTAGGAAATTTTATCAGCTTTAATTTTGAAAAACAAATAAAAATTGATAGGAGTAACTGTTTTCGAGATATAAGCAAAAAACCAATAAGAAAACTGTGACTGTTACTGAACCAAAATGTAATTCAGTTTTCAATGTTTGAGACGAAGACGAAACTGCAGCATTTAAAAACGACTCTGAAGACTTCAGTGACTTTTATGTCACTTTCTTCTTCTTCTAATAAAGTATTAGACCCAATAAATTAAGTGTATTTTAAATCACAAGACATTTTCTGTTAAAGCACTTTTTTTTAAATATTAATTATTTTCAATAATATATCTCGCTTATGGTTAGTCTTACATGAAAAATGCAAATAACTATTTTGTAGGAAATTTTATCAGCTTTAATTTTAGTAAAAAGATAAAAATTGATAGGAGTAACTGTTTTCGAGATATAAGCAAGAAACCAAAAAACTGTTAACTTAATTAAGCGTTTGCATATAAGCAAATTTAGTACTATCAGTATTATTATTATTAATGTTATTGTTATTAATATGACGATTAAAGAGGACTCTGAAATTTTTAGTGACTTTTATGTCTTCTTCTTTTTCCTCTACTAAAGTGTTAGACACAATTAATTTTGTTTAATTTCAGTATTTCAAACATTTTATTTTAAAGCAAATTTTTGTTAAATATTATTTAAATCCATCTCTATAACTCGCTTATGCTTGGTCCTACAAGAAAAATGCTAATAACTATTTCGTAGGAAATTTTATCAGCTTTAATTTTAGTAAAAAGATAAGAATTGATAGAAGTAACTGTTTTCGAGATATAAGCAAGAAACCAAAAAACTGTTACCTTAATAAAGCGCTTGCACATAAGCAGATTTAGTACTATTAGTATTATTATTATTAATGTTATTGTTATTAATATGACGACTAAAAACGATTCTGAAGACTTTGGTGACTTTTATGTCTTTTTCCTTTTTCTCTACTAAAGTGTTAGACACAATTAATTTAGTTTAATTTCGGTTTTTCAAACATTTTATTTAAAGCAAATTTTTGTTAAATATTATTTATATCCAACTCTATAACTCGCTTATGGTTGGTCCTACAAGAAAAATGCAAATAACTATTTTGTAGGAAGCTTTATCAGCTTTAATTTTAAAAGAAAGATAAAAATTGATAGGAGTAACTGTTTTCGAGATATAAGCAAAAAACAAAAAAACTGTTACCTTAATTAAGCGCTTGCATATAAGCAAATTTAGTACTACTAGTATTGTTATTATAAATGTTATTGTTATTAATATGACGACTAAAGACAACTCTAAGACTTTAGTGACTTTTATGTCTCCTCCTTTTTTCTCTACTAAAGTGTTAGACACAATTAATTTAGTTTAATTTCAGTTTTTCAAACATTTTATTTTAAAGCAAATATTTGTTAAATATTAAAAACTATAAAATGGCTTAGATTGCCTAAAAACACAGATCACACATGATCTTTTGCATAGAAATGAGAAAACGCTCATGTAACACACAAAATAAGCTCCATTTTTCCTTATTAAAAGTATTATTATTATTATTACTTATGTTACTACTACTATTATTATTATTATTATTATTATTATTATTATTATTATTATTATTATTATTATTATTATTACTATTATTTTTATTATTATTATTACTATTATTATTATTATTATTATTAATATAATTATTATTAAAAACCGATTATAACTTTTGTATAGTAAATGTTTTTATACCAGTTTTAAAATGAATTATTAATTTTAGACAATTTCTTGCCTAAAAACACAGATCACAGATGATCTCTTGCATAGAAATGAGAAAACGCTCAGATAACACAAAATAAGCATCATTTTTGCTTAGAAAAACTAAGCTTTAATTTAGAAAGAAATTCATTATTATAAGTATTATTATCATTATTATTATTATTATTATTATTATTATTATTATTATTATTATTATTATTATTATTATTATTATTATTATTATTATTATTATTATTATTATTATTATTATTATTATTATTATTATTATTATTATTATTATTATTATTATTATTATTATCATTATTATTATTATTATTATTATTATTATTATTATAATTATTATTATTATTATTATTATTAACTTTTGTATAGTAAATGTTTTTATACCAGTTTTAAAATGAGTTATTAATTTTAGACAATTTCTTGCCTAAAAACACAGATCACAGATGATTTCTTGCATAGAAATGAAAAAACGCTCATATAACAGACAAAATAAGCTTCATTTTTGCTTAGAAAACTAAGCTTACTTTTATTACTATTATTATTTTCATTATTATTATTATTAATATTATTATTATTATTAATATTATTATTATTATTACTATTATTATTATTATTATTATTATTATTATTGTTATTATTATTATTATTAAAAACTTATATTAAACAGACAGAAAACGTCGTATTCTGTCACAAAAAAACGAATTACGTTATAGACTTGACGAGAACGGCGTATCTCGGACACTTATAGGACTCTTATAAGGTCAAAAAGTATCAGTTTGGATTAAAACAAATTATTTTTGTTGAGTCTCAGTCTGAATTGTTTATCAGTTCAAACAAAAACGGCTTATTTTAGACGATCTTTTGCTTTGAACAAGAAAACTTACATCGAACAGACTAAAAACGTATTAATCTGGCCTAAAAGAGCAATTTATGTATCACTTTGGATAAAGGCAGCTAATCCTATTCGTTTCATTGCTTAAAATAGACAAAATTGTTAATAAATCTAACAAAACCGCTGTATTCTAGGACAAAATACTAATTACATTATAGTTTCGACGAGAATAGCTTATTTGGAATGATTCTATGCTTCCAAACGAGTAAATTTTTATTAAACAGATGCCAAACATCATGTTTTGTCCTATAAAGACATTTTATATTGCAGTTTGTATTAAAACAAAATATTTTCGTTGATTCTTTGTTAGAAGCAGCAAACCTAACATTAAAGAATCTGAAAACTTTGTATTCGGACACAAACCACCGAATTTTGTATCAGTTTAGACAAAAACGGTTGATTTTCGACAATATTTTGCTTTGAACAAGAAAACTTATATCAAACTGACTAAAAACGTCTTATTTTAGCACAAAACAAAAGATTTGCGTTATAGTCTTAAAGCTGATTCATGCCACAGTTTGGATAAAAACCAATTATTTTTGTTAATTCATTGTTACAAACAAGAAACCTTACATCAAAGAAACTGAAAACCCCTTATTTAGGCACAGAAATTCGAATTACGTTTCAGTCTGGACAAAAACTGCTTACTTTAGACGATCCTTTGTTTTGAATACAAAAACTTACATTAAAAAGATTAAAAACGTCTTATTCTGGCTGAAAACTGCAAGTTATATATTACTCTAGATAAAAGCAATTTATCCTGATTACTCCTTTACTTAGAATAGAGTAAACTTGTATAAAACTTAATGAAAACTTTAAATTTCGTCTCAAAGAAATAATTTACGTTATAGTTTTGACCAGCACTGTTTATTTCAAACGATTTTATGATTCGAAACTAATGAACTTTTATGGGGCAGATGCAAAACCACATATTACCATATAAAGCGTTGTTTTAAAGCAAATTATTACCTTTTGCAACAAGAAATTTTACGTCAAAGAAACTGAAAACATCGTATCCATGCACAAATATCGAATTACGTATCAGTTTAGGCAAATACAGCTTATTTTAAACGATTCCTTGCTATAAACAAGAAAAATTTTATCAAACATATTGAAAATGTCTTATTCTTGAAAATAAGAGCAAATTATGTATCAGTTTTAACAAAAGCGGATTACTCTGTTTGATTCTATGCTTAGAGTAGAGTAAACTACTATAAAACGTAATGAAAACTTTATATTCAAGCTCAAAAGAACAAATTACGTTATAGTTTTGACAAAAAAAAATTGAACAAGTGCAAAAGCTAATACTTTGCTTTAAAATAACGATTTATGTGGTAATATGGTATTTTGCATCTGTACTATAAAAGTTTACTCGTTTCGCTCCATTGAATCATTCGAAATAAATTATTTTGACACAACAACGAAAATAATTATTTGTTTAAACTGTAACATGTCGTTTATATAAAACGAACTAAGACGTTTGGCATCTGTTTAGTGAAAGTTTTCTCGTTTGGGGGCATAAAATCGTTTGAAATTAACAGTTCTGGTCAAAACTAAACGTAAATTATATCTTTGAGACGAAATTTAAAGTTTTCATTAAGTTTTATACAAGTTTGCTCTATTCTAAGCAAAGGAGTAATCAGGATAAACTGCTTTTATCCAAAGTAATACATAATTTGCAGTTTTGAGCCAGAATAAGACGTTTTTAATCTTTTTAATGTAAGTTTTCGTGTTCAAAAGAAAGAATCGTCTAAAATAAGCAATTTGTGTCCAGACTGAAACTTAATTTGATTTTCTGGGCCTGAATAAGAGGTTTTCAGTTTCTTTGATGTAAGGTTTCTTGTTTGTAACAATGAATAAACGAAAATCATTGGTTTTAATCCAAACTGTGAACTCTTAATTTCAAACGATTTTATGCCCCCAAACGAGAAAACTTTCACTAAACAGATGCCAAACGTCTTAGTTCGTTTTATAAAAACGACTTATGTTACAGTTTAAACAAAAACAAATTATTTTCGTTGTTGTTGTGTCAAAATAATTTATTTCGAATGATTCAATGGAGCGAAACGAGTAAACTTTTATAGGACAGATGCAAAATACCATATTACCACATAAATCGTTATTTTAAAGCAAAGTATTAGCTTTTGCCCTTGTTCAATTAAAGTTTGCTTACTTCGAAATATGTAGTCGTCCGAAATAATTTTTTTTGTCAAAACTATAACGTAATTTGTTCTTTTGAGCTTGAATATAGTTTTCATTACGTTTTATAGTAGTTTACTCTATTCTAAGCATAGAATCAAACAGAGTAATCCGCTTTTGTTAAAACTGATACATAATTTGCTCTTATTTTCGAGAATAAGACGTTTTCAATATGCTTGATAAAATTTTTCTTGTTTATAGCAAGGAATCGTTTAAAATAAGCTGTATTTGCCTAAACTGATACGTAATTCGATATTTGTGCATGGATACGATGTTTTCAGTTTCTTTGACGTGAAATTTCTTGTTGCAAAAGGTAATAATTTGCTTTAAAACAACGCTTTATATGGTAATATGTGGTTTTGCATCTGCCCCATAAAAGTTCATTAGTTTCGAATCATAAAATCGTTTGAAATAAACAGTGCTGGTCAAAACTATAACGTAAATTATTTCTTTGAGACGAAATTTAAAGTTTTCATTAAGTTTTATACAAGTTTACTCTATTCTAAGGAAAGGAGTAATCAGGATAAATTGCTTTTATCTAGAGTAATATATAATTTGCAGTTTTCAGCCAGAATAAGACGTTTTTAATCTTTTTAATGTAAGTTTTTGTATTCAAAACAAAGGATCGTCTAAAGTAAGCGGTTTTTGTCCAGACTGAAACGTAATTCGAATTTCTGTGCCTGAATAAGGGGTTTTCAGTTACTTTGATGTAAGGTTTCATGTTTGTAACAATGAATTAACGATGGAACAATGAATTTGGTTTTTATCCAAATTGTGGCATGAATCGTTTTTAAAAGGCGAAATAAGATGTTTTTCCACTGTACAGTGAAAGTTTACTCGTTTCAAAGCATAGAACCGTTTGAAATTAACAGCTCTCGCTAAGACTATAACGCAAATCTTTTGTTTTGTGCTAAAATAAGACGTTTTTAGTCAGTTTGATATAAGTTTTCTTGTTCAAAGCAAAATATTGTCGAAAATCAACAGTTTTTGTCTAAACTAATACAAAATTCGGTGGTTTGTGTCCGAATACAAAGTTTTCAGATTCTTTAATGTTAGGTTTGCTGCTTCTAACAAAGAATCAACGAAAATATTTTGTTTTAATACAAACTGCAATATAAAATGTCTTTATAGGACAAAACATGATGTTTGGCATCTGTTTAATAAAAATTCACTCGTTTGGAAGCATAGAATCATTCCAAATAAGCTATTCTCGTCGAAACTATAGTGTAAGTAGTATTTTGTGCTAGAATACAGCGTTTTTGTTAGATTTATTAACAATTTTGTTTATTTTAAGCAATGAAACGAATAGGATTAGCTGCCTTTATTCAAAGTGATACATAAATTGCTCTTTTATGCCAGATTAATACGTTTTTAGTCTGTTCGACGTAAGTTTTCTTGTTCAAAGCAAAAGATCGTCTAAAATAAGCCGTTTTTGTTTGAACTGATAAACAATTCAGACTGAGACTCAACAAAAATAATTTGTTTTAATCCAAACTGATACTTTTTGACCCTATAAGAGTCCTATAAGAGTCCGAGATACGCCGTTCTCGTCAAGTCTATAACGTAATTCGTTTTTTTGTGTCAGAATACGACGTTTTCTGTCTGTTTAATATAAGTTTTTAATAATAATAATAATAACAATAATAATAATAATAATAATAATAATAATAATAATAATAATAATAGTAATAATAATAATAATATTAATAATAATAATAATGAAAATAATAATAGTAATAAAAGTAAGCTTAGTTTTCTAAGCAAAAATGAAGCTTATTTTGTGTGTTATATGAGCGTTTTCTCATTTCTATGCAAGAAATCATCTGTGATCTGTGTTTTTAGGCAAGAAATTGTCTAAAATTAATAACTCATTTTAAAACTGGTATAAAAACATTTACTATACAAAAGTTAATAATAATAATAATAATAATAATAATAATAATAATAATAATAATAATAGTAATAATAATAATAATAGTAATAAAAGTAAGCTTAGTTTTCTAAGCAAAAATGAAGCTTATTTTGTGTGTTATATGAGCGTTTTCTCATTTCTATGCAAGAGATCATCTGTGATCTGTGTTTTTAAGCAAGAAATTGAATAAAATTAATAACTCATTTTAAAACTGGTATAAAAACATTTACTATACAAAAGTTAATAATAATAATAATAATAATAATAATGATAATAATAATAATAATAATAATACTAATAATAATAATAATAATAATAATAATAATAATAATAATAATAATAATAATAATAATAATAATAATAATAATAATAATAATAATAATAATAATAATACTTATAATAATGAATTTCTTTCTAAATTAAAGCTTAGTTTTTCTAAGCAAAAATGATGCTTATTTTGTGTTATCTGAGCGTTTTCTCATTTCTATGCAAGAGATCATCTGTGATCTGTGTTTTTAGGCAAGAAATTGTCTAAAATTAATAACTCATTTTAAAACTGGTATAAAAACATTTACTATACAAAAGTTATAATCGGTTTTTAATAATAATAATAATAATAGTAATAATAATAATAAAAATAATAGTAATAATAATAATAATAATAATAATAATAGTAATAGTAACATAAGTAATAATAATAATAATACTTTTAATAAGGAAAAATGGAGCTTATTTTGTGTGTTACATGAGCGTTTTCTCATTTCTATGCAAAAGATCATGTGTGATCTGTGTTTTTAGGCAATCTAAGCCATTTTATAGTTTTTAATATTTAACAAAAATTTGCTTTAAAATAAAATGTTTGAAAAACTGAAATTAAACTAAATTAATTGTGTCTAACACTTTAGTAGAGGAAAAAGGAGGAGACATAAAAGTCACTATAGTCTTAGAGTTGTCTTTAGTCGTCATATTAATAACAATAACATTTATAATAACAATACTAGTAGTACTAAATTTGCTTATATGCAAGCGCTTAATTAAGGTAACAGTTTTTTTGTTTTTTGCTTATATCTCGAAAGCAGTTACTCCTATCAATTTTTACTTTTTCACCAAAATTAAAGGTGATAAAATTTCCTACAAAATAGTTATTTGCATTTTTCATGTAGAACTAGCCATAAGCGAGATATAAGTTTGAAAATAATTAATAATTAAAAAAAAGTGTTTTAACAGAAAATGTCTTGTGATTTAAAATACACTTAATTTATTGGGTTCAATACTTTATTAGAAGAAAAAGGAGGTGACATAAAAGTCACTGAAGTCTTCAGAGTCGTTTTTAAATGCTGCATTTTTGTCTTCGTCTCAAACATTGAAAACTGAATTACATTTTTGTTCAGTAACAGTTACAGTTTTCTTATTGGTTTTTTGATTATATCTCGAAAACAGTTACTCCTATCAAATTTTATCTTTCTTTCAAAATTAAAGCTGATAAAATTTCCAACAAAATAGTTATTTACATTTTTCTTGTAGGACCAAGCATAAACGAGTTATAGAGTTGGATATAAATAATATTTAACAAAAATTTGCTTTAAAATAAAATGCTTGAAAAACCGGAATTAAACTAAATTAATTGTGTCTAACACATTAGTAGAGGAAAAAGGAGAAGACATAAAAGTCACTAAATGTTTCAGAGTCGTCTTTAGTCGTCATATTAATAACAATAACATTAATAATAATAATACTAATAGTACTAAATTCGCTTATATGCAAACGCTTAATTAAGGTAACAGTTTTTTGGTTTCTTGCTTATATCTCGAAAACAGTTTCTCCTATCAATTTTTATCTTTTTTTCAAAATTAAAGCTGATAAAGTTTCCTACAAAATAGTTATTTGCGTTTTTTTGTAGGACCAACCATAAGCGAGTTATAGAGTTGGATATAAATAATCTTTAACAAAAATTTGCTTTAAAATAAAATGTTTGAAAAACCGAAATTAAACTAAATTAAGACTAACACTTTAGTAGAGGAAAAAGGAGAAGACATAAAAGTCACCAAAGTCTTGAGAGTCGTTTTTAGTCGTCATATTAATAACAATAACATTAGTAATAATAATACTAATATTACTAAATTTGCTTATATGCAAGCGCTTAATTAAGGTAACAGTTTTTTGGTTTCTTGCTTATATCTCGAAAACAGTTACTCCTATCAATTTTTAAATTTTTACTAAAATTAAAGCTGATAAAATTTCCTACAAAATAGTAATTTGCATTTTTCATGTAGGACTAACCATAAGCGAGATATAAGTTTGAAAATAATTAATATTTAAAAAAAAAGTGCTTTAACAGAAAATGTCTTGTGATTTAAAATACACTTAATTTAATGGGTCCAATACTTTATTAGAAGAAAAAGGAGGAGGCATAAAAGTCACTGAAGTCTTCAGAGTCGATTTTAAATGCTGCATTTTCGTCTTTGTCTCAAACATTGAAAACTGAATTACATTTTTGTTCAGTAACAGTTACAGTTTTCTTATTGGTTTTTTGCTTATATCTCGAAAACAGTTACTCCTATAAAAATAAAAATAAATAAAATGTTTAAAAAACCGAAATTAAACTAAATTAATTAAGACTAACACTTTAGTAGAGGAAAAAGGAGAAGACATAAAAGTCACCAAAGTCTTGAGAGTCGTTTTTAGTCGTCATATTAATAACAATAACATTAATAATAATAATACTAATATTAGTAAATTTGCTTATATGCAAGCGCTTAATTAAGGTAACAGTTTCTTGCTTATATCTCAAAAACAGTTACTCCTATCAATTTTTACCTTTTTACTAAAATTAAAGCTGATAAAATTTTCTTCAAAATCGTTATTTGCATTTTTCATGAAGAACTAACCATAAGCAAGATATAAGTTTGAAAATGATTAATAATTAAAAAAAATGTGCTTTAACAGAAAATGTCTTGTGATTTAAAATACACTTAATTTATTGGGTCCAATACTTAATTAGAAGAAAAAGGAGGTGACAGTAAATGCTGCATTTTCGTCATCGTCTCAAACATTAAATACTGAATTACATTTTTGTTTAGTACTCCTATCAATTTTTATCTTTCCTTCAAAATTAAAGCTGATAAAATTTTTTACAAAATAGTTTTTTGCATTTTTTTTGTAGGACCAACCATAAGCGAGTTATAGAGATGGATATAAATAATCTTTAACAAAAATTTGATATAAAACAAAATGTTTGAAAAACCGAAATTAAGCTAAATTAATATTAAAATAATTAGTATAATTATTATTATTAAAAACCGACTATAACTTTTGTATAGTAAATGTTTTTATACCAGTTTTAAAATGAGTTTTTAATTTTAGACAATTTCTTGCCTAAAAACACAGATCACAGATGATCTCTTGCATAGAAATGAGAAAACGCTCAGATAACACAAAATAAGCTTCATTTTTCCTTAGAAAAACTAAGCTTTAATTTAGAAAGAAATTCATTATTATAAGTATTATTATTATTATTATTATTATTATTATTATTATTATTATTATTATTATTACTTTTATTACTATTATTATTATTATTATTATTATTAAAAACCGATTATAACTTTTGTATAGTAAATGTTTTTATTGTATTTTAAATCACAAGGCATTTTCTGTTAAAGCACTTTCTTTTTAAATATTAATTATTATCAAACTTATATCTCGCTTATGGTTAGTCCTACATGAAAAATGCAAATAACTATTTTGTAGGAAATTTTATCAGCTTTAATTTTAGTAAAAAGATAAAAATTGATAGGAGTAACTGTTTTCGAGATATAAGCAAGAAACCAGAAAACTGTTACCTTAATTAAGGCCTTGCATATAAGCAAATTTAGTACTAAAAACAACTCTGAAGACTTTGGTGACTTTTATGTCTTCTTCTTTTTCCTCTACTAAAGTGTTAGACACAATTAATTTAGTTTAATTTCAGTTTTTCAAACATTTTATTTTAAAGCAAATTTTTGTTAAATATTAAAAACTATAAAATGGCTTAGATTGCTTAAAAACACAGATCACACATTATCTTTTGCATAGAAATGAGAAAACGCTCATGTAACACACAAAATAAGCTCCATTTTTCCTTATTAAAAGTATTATTTCTTATTATTACTTATGTTACTATTACTATTATTATTATTATTATTATTTTTATTATTATTATTATTATTATTATTATTATTATTATTATTATTATTGTTATTATTATTATTATTATTATTATTATTACTACTATTATTTTTATTATTATTATTATTATTATTATTATTAACTTTTGTATAGTAAATGTTTTTATACCAGTTTTAAAATGAGTTATTAATTTTAGACAATTTCTTGCCTAAAAACACAGATCACAGATGATTTCTTGCATAGAAATTAGAAAACGCTCATATAACACACAAAATAAGCTTCATTTTTGCTTAGAAAACTAAGCTTACTTTTATTACTATTATTATTTTCATTATTATTATTAATAATATTATTATTATTATTACTATTATTATTATTATTATTATTATTATTATTATTATTGTTATTATTATTATTAAAAACTTATATTAAACAGGCAGAAAACGTCGTATTCTGACACAAAAAAACGAATTACGTTATAGACTTGACGAGAACGGCTTATCTCGGACTCTTATAGGACTCTTATAGGGTCAAAAAGTATCAGTTTGGATTAAAACAAATTATTTTTGTTGAGTCTCTGTCTGAATTGTTTATTAGTTCAAACAAAAACGGCTTATTTTAGACGATCTTTTGCTTTGAACAAGAAAACTTACATCGAACAAACTAAAAACGTATTAATCTGGCATAAAAGAGCAATTTATGTATCACTTTGGATAAAGGCAGCAAATCCTATTCGTTTCATTGCTTAAAATAGACAAAATTGTTAATAAATCTAACAAAAACGCTGTATTCTAGCACAAAATACTAATTACATTATAGTTTCGACGAGAATAGCTTATTTGGAATGATTCTATGCTTCCAAACGAGTAATTTTTTTTAAACAGTTGCCAAACATCATGTTTTGTCCTATAAAGACATTTTATATTGCAGTTTGTATTAAAACAAAATATTTTCGTTGATTCTTTCTTAGAAGCAGCAAACCTAACATTAAAGAATCTGAAAACTTTGTATTCGGACACAAACCACCGAATTTTGTATCAGTTTAGACAAAAACGGTTGATTTTCGACAATATTTTGCTTTGAACAAGAAAACTTATATCAAACTGACTAAAAACGTCTTATTTTAGCACAAAACAAAAGATTTGCGTTATAGTCTTAACGAGAGCTGTTAATTTCAAACGGTTCTATGCTTTGAAACGAGTAAACTTTCACTGTACAGAGGAAAAACATCTCATTTCGCCTTTTAAAAACGATTCATGCCACAGTTTGAATAAAAACCAATTATTTTCGTTAATTCATTGTTACAAACATGAAACCTTACATCAAAGTAACTGAAAACCCCTTATTCAGGCACAGCAATTCGAATTACGTTTCAGTCTGGACAAAAACTGCTTACTTTAGACGATCCTTTGTTTTGAATACAAAAACTTACATTAAAAAGATTAAAAACGTCTTATTCTGGCCGAAAACTGCAAATTATATATTACTCTAGATAAAAGCAATTTATCCTGATTACTCCTTTACTTAGAATAGAGTAAACTTGTATAAAACTTAATGAAAACTTTAAATTTCGTCTCAAAGAAATAATTTACGTTATAGTTTTGACCAGCACTGTTTATTTCAAACGATTTTATGATTCGATACTAATGAACTTTTATAGGGCAAATGCAAAACCACATATTACCATATAAAGCGTTGTTTTAAAGCAAATTATTACCTTTTGCAACAAGAAATTTCACGTCAAAGAAACTGAAAACATCGTATCCATGCACAAATATCGAATTACGTATCAGTTTAGGCAAATACAGCTTATTTTAAACGATTCCTTGCTATAAAACAAGAAAAATTTTATCAAACATATTGAAAATGTCTTATTCTCGAAAATAAGAGCAAATTATGTATCAGTTTTACAAAAGCGGATTACTCTGTTTGATTCTATGCTTAGAGTAGAGTAAACTACTATAAAACGTAATGAAAACTCTATATTCAAGCTCAAAAGAACAAATTACGTTATAGTTTTGACAAAAAAAAATATTTCGGACGACTACATACTTCGAAGTAAGCAAACTTTAATTGAACAAGTGCAAAAGCTAATACTTTGCTTTAAAATAACGATTTATGTTATGTGGTAATATGGTATTTTGCATCTGTCCTATAAAAGTTTACTTGTTTCGCTCCATTGAATCATTCGAAATAAATTATTTTGACACAACAACAACGTCAGTCTGTCAGTCAGTCATATAAGTTTTCTTGTTCAAAGCAAAATACTGTCGAAAATCAACCGTTTTTGTCTAAACTAATACAAAATTCGGTGGTTTGTGTCCGAATACAAAGCTTTCAGATTCTTTAATGTTAGGTTTGCTGCTTCTAACAAAGAATCAACGAAAATATTTTGTTTTAATACAAACTGCAATATAGAATGTCATTATAGGACAAAACATGATGTTTGGCATCTGTTTAATAAAAATTTACTCGTTTGGAAGCATAGAATCATTCCAAATAAGCTATTCTTGTCGAAACTATAATGTAATTAGTATTTTGTGCTAGAATACAGCGTTTTTGTTAGATTTATTAACAATTTTGTCTATTTTAAGCAATGAAACGAATAGGATTAGCTGCCTTTATCCAAAGTGATACATAAATTGCTCTTTTATGCCAGATTAATACGTTTTTAGTCTGTTCGATGTAAGTTTTCTTGTTCAAAGCAAAAGATCGTCTAAAATAAGCCGTTTTTGTTTGAACTGATAAACAATTCAGACTGAGACTCAACAAAAATAATTTGTTTTAATCCAAACTGATACTTTTTGACCCTATAAGAGTCCTATAAGAGTCCGAGATACGCCGTTCTCGTCAAGTCTATAACGTAATTCGTTTTTTTGTGTCAGAATACGACGTTTTCTGTCTGTTTAACATAAGTTTTTAATAATAATAATAATAATAACAATAATAATAATAATAATAATAATAATAAAAATAATAATAATAATAATAAAAATAATAATAGTAATAATAATAATAATAATAATAATAATAATAATAATAATGAAAATAATAATAGTAATAAAAGTAAGCTTAGTTTTCTAAGCAAAGATGAAGCTTATTTTGTGTGTTATATGAGCGTTTTCTCATTTCTATGCAAGAGATCATCTGTGATCTGTGTTTTTTGGCAAGAAATTGAATAAAATTAATAACTCATTTTAAAACTGGTATAAAAACATTTACTATACAAAAGTTTATAATAATAATAATAATAATAATGATAATAATAATAATAATAATAATAATAATGATAATAATACTTATAATAATGAATTTCTTTCTAAATTAAAGCTTAGTTTTTCTAAGCAAAAATGATGCTTATTTTGTGTTATCTGAGCGTTTTCTCATTTCTATGCAAGAGATCATCTGTGATCTGTGTTTTTAGGCTAGAAATTGTCTAAAATTAATAACTTATTTTAAAACTGGTATAAAAACATTTACTATACAAAAGTTATAATCGGTTTTTAATAATAATAATATTATTAATAATAATAATAATAATAGTAATAATAATAATAATAATAATAATAATAATAATAATAATAATAATAATAATAATAATAATAATAATAATAATAGTAATAGTAACATAAGTAATAATACTAATAATACTTTTAATAAGAAAAAATGGAGCTTATTTTGTGTGTTACATGAGCGTTTTCTCATTTCTATGCAAATGATCATGTGTGATCTGTGTTTTTAGGCAATCTAAGCCATTTTATAGTTTTTAATATTTAACAAAAATTTGCTTTAAAATAAAATGTTTGAAAAACCGAAATTAAACTAAATTAATTGTGTCTAACACTTTAGTAGAGGAAAAAGGAAGAGACATAAAAGTCACTAAAGTCTTCAGAATCGTCTTTAGTCGTCATATTAATAACAATAACATTAATAATAACAATACTATTAGTACTAAATTTGCTTATATGCAAGCGCTTAATTAAGGTAACAGTTTTTTTGTTGTTTGCTTATATCTCGAAAACAGTTACTCCTATCAATTTTTAACTTTTCACCAAAATTAAAGCTGATAAAATTTCCTTCAAAATCGTTATTTGCATTTTTTATGTAGAACTAACCATAAGCAAGATAAAAGTTTGAAAATAATTAATAATTAAAAAAAATGTGTTTTAACAGAAAATGTTTTGTGATTTAAAATACACTTAATTTATTGGGTCCAATACTTAATTAGAAGAAAAAGGAAGTGACAGTAAATGCTGCATTTTCGTCTTCGTCTCAAACATTAAATACTGAATTACATTTTTGTTTAGTAACTGTTACAGTTTTCACTTTGGTTTTTTGCTTATATCTCGAAAACAGTTACTCCTATCAATTTTTATCTTTCCATCAAAATTGAAGCTGATAAAATTTTTTACAAAATAGTTTTTTTGCATTTTTTTTGTAGGACCAACCATAAGCGAGTTATAGAGTTGGATATAAATAATCTTTAACAAAAATTTGGTATAAAATAAAATGTTTGAAAAACCGAAATTAAACTAAATTAATGTTAAAATAATTATTAATATTATTATTATTAATAACCGACTATAACTTTTGTATAGTAAATGTTTTTATACCAGTTTTAAAATGAGTTTTTAATTTTAGACAATTTCTTGCCTAAAAACAGATCACAGATGATCTCTTGCATAGAAATGAGAAAACGCTCAGATAACACAAAATAAGCTTTATTTTTCCTTAGAAAAACTAAGCTTTAATTTAGAAAAAAATTCATTATTATAAGTATTATTATTATTATTATTATTACTTTTATTACTATTATTATTATTATTATTATTATTATTATTATTATTATTATTATTATTATTATTATTATTAAAAACCGATTATAACTTTTGTATAGTAAATGTTTTTATTGTATTTTAAATCACAAGGCATTTTCTGTTAAAGCACTTTTTTTTAAATATTAATTATTATCAAACTTATATCTCGCTTATGGCTAGTCCTACATGAAAAATGCAAATAACTCTTTTGTAGGAAATTTTATCAGCTTTAATTTTAGTAAAAAGATAAAAATTGATAGGAGTAACTGTTTTCGAGATATAAGCAAGAAACCAAAAAACTGTTACCTTAATTAAGCGCTTGCGTATAAGCAAATTTAATAATATTAGTATTATTAATATTAATGTTATAGTTATTAATATGACGACTAAAAACGACTCTCAAGACTTTGGTAACTTTTATGTCTTCTCCTTTTTCCTCTACTAAAGTGATAGTCTTAATTTAGTTTAATTTCGGTTTTTCAAACATTTTATTTTAAAGCAAATTTTTGTTAAAGATTATATATATCCAACTCTATAACTCGCTTATGGTTGGTCCTACAAAAAAATGCAAATAACTATTTTGTAGGAAATTTTATCAGCTTTAATTTTGAAAAAAAGATAAAAATTGATTGGAGTAACTGTTTTCGAGATATAAGCAAGAAACCAAAAAACTGTTACCTTAATTAAGCGTTTGCATATAAGCAAATTTAGTACTATTAGTATTATTATTATTAATGTTATTGTTATTAAAATGACGACTAAAGACGACTCTGAAACATTTAGTGACTTTTATGTCTTCTCCTTTTTCCTCTACTAAAGTGTTAGACACAATTAATTTAGTTTAATTCCGGTTTTTCAAGCATTTTATTTTAAAGCAAATTTTTGTTAAATATTATTTATATCCAACTTTATAACTCGTTTATGCTTGGTCCTACAAGAAAAATGTAAATAACTATTTTGTTGGAAATTTTATCAGCTTTAATTTTGAAAGAAAGATAAAATTTGATAGGAGGAACTGTTTTCGAGATATAAGCAAAAAACCAATAAGAAAACTGTAACTGTTACTGAACAAAAATGTAATTCACTTTTCAATGTTTGAGACGAAGACAAAAATGCAGCATTTAAAAACGACTCTGATGACTTCAGTGACTTTTATGTCACCTCCTTTTTCTTCTAATAAATTATTGGACCCAATAAATTAAGTGTATTTTAAATCACAAGACATTTTCTGTTAAACCACTTTTTTTTAATTATTAATTATTTTCAAACTTATATCTCGCTCATGGTTAGTTCTACATGAAAAATGCAAATAACTATTTTGTAGGAAATTTTATCACCTTTAATTTTGGTGAAAAAGTAAAATTTGATAGGGGTAACTATTTTCGAGATATAAGCAAAAAACAAAAAAACTGTTACCTTAATTAAGCGCTTGCATATAAGCAAATTTAGTACTACTAGTATTGTTATTATAAATGTTATTGTTATTAATATGACGACTAAAGACAACTCTAAGACTTTAGTGACTTTTATGTCTCCTCCTTTTTTCTCTACTAAAGTGTTAGACACAATTAATTTAGTTTAATTTCAGTTTTTCAAACATTTTATTTTAAAGCAAATTTTTGTTAAATATTAAAAACTATAAAATGGCTTAGATTGCCTAAAAACACAGATCACACATGATCTTTTGCATAGAAATGAGAAAACGCTTATGTAACACAGAAAATAAGCTCCATTTTTCCTTATTAAAAGTATTTTTATTATTATTACTTTTGTTACTATTACTATTATTATTATTATTATTATTATTATTATTATTATTATTATTGTTATTATTATTATTATTATTATTATTATTATTATTATTATTATTATTATTATTATTATTATTATTATTATTATTATTATTATTATTATTACTTGATTCTTTGTTAGAAGCAGCAAACCTAACATTAAAGAATCTGAAAACTTTGTATTCGGACACAAACCACCGAATTTTGTATCAGTTTAGACAAAAACGGTTGATTTTCGACAATATTTTGCTTTGAACAAGAAAACTTATATCAAACTGACTAAAAACGTCTTATTTTAGTACAAAACAAAAGATTTGCGTTATAGTCTAAACGAGAGCTGTTAATTTCAAACGGTTCTATGCTTTGAAACGAGTAAACTTTCACTGTACAGAGAAAAAACATCTTATTTCGCCTTTTAAAAACGATTCATGCCACAGTTTGGATCTCCTCCTTTTTCCTCTACTAAAGTGTTAGACACAATTAATTTAGTTTAATTTCGGTTTTTCAAACTTTTTATTTTAAAGCAAATTTTTGTTAAATATTAAAAACTATAAAATGGCTTAGATTGCCTAAAAACACATATCACACATTATCTTTTGCATAGAAATGAGAAAACGCTCATGTAACACACAAAATAAGCTCCATTTTTCCTTATTAAAAGTATTATTTCTTATTATTACTTATGTTACTATTACTATTATTATTATTATTATTATTATTATTATTATTATTATTATTATTATTATTATTATTATTATTATTATTACTATTATTTTTATTATTATTATTACTATTATTATTATTATTATTATTATTAATATTATTATTATTAAAAACCGATTATAACTTTTGTATAGTAAATGTTTTTATACCAGTTTTAAAATGAGTTATTAATTTTAGACAATTTCTAGCCTAAAAACACAGATCACAGATGATCTCTTGCATAGAAATGAGAAAACGCTCAGATAACACAAAATAAGCATCATTTTTGCTTAGAAAACTAAGCTTACTTTTATTACTATTATTATTTTCATAATTATTATTATTAATATTATTATTATTACTATTATTATTATTATTATTATTATTATTATTATTATTATTATTATTATTATTATTATTATTATTATTATTATTATTATTATTGTTATTATTATTATTATTATTAAAAACTTATATTAAACAGGCAGAAAACGTCGTATTCTGACACAAAAAAACGAATTACGTTATAGACTTGACGAGAACGGCTTATCTCGGACTCTTATAGGACTCTTATAGGGTCAAAAAGTATCAGTTTGGATTAAAACAAATTATTTTTGTTGAGTCTCCGTCTGAATTGTTTATCAGTTCAAACAAAAACGGCTTATTTTAGACGATCTTTTGCTTTGAACAAGAAAACTTACATCGAACAGACTAAAAACGTATTAATCTGGCATAAAAGAGCAATTTATGTATCACTTTGGATAAAGGCAGCTAATCCTATTCGTTTCATTGCTTAAAATAGACAAAATTGTTAATAAATCTAACAAAAACGCTGTATTCTAGCACAAAATACTAATTACATTATAGTTTCGACGAGAATAGCTTATTTGGAATGATTCTATGCTTCCAAACGAGTAATTTTTTTTTAAACAGTTGCCAAACATCATGTTTTGTCCTATAAAGACATTTTATATTGCAGTTTGTATTAAAACAAAATATTTTCGTTGATTCTTTGTTAGAAGCAGCAAACCTAACATTAAAGAATCTGAAAACTTTGTATTCGGACACAAACCACCGAATTTTGTATCAGTTTAGACAAAAACGGTTGATTTTCAACAATATTTTGCTTTGAACAAGAAAACTTATATCAAACTGACTAAAAACGTCTTATTTTAGCACAAAACAAAAGATTTGCGTTATAGTCTTAACGAGAGCTGTTAATTTCAAACGGTTCTATGCTTTGAAACGAGTAAACTTTCACTGTACAGAGGAAAAACATCTTATTTCGCCTTTTAAAAACGATTCATGCCACAGTTTGAATAAAAACCAATTATGTTCGTTAATTCATTGTTACAAACATGAAACCTTACATCAAAGTAACTGAAAACCCCTTATTCAGGCACAGCAATTCGAATTACGTTTCAGTCTGGACAAAAACTGCTTACTTTAGACGATCCTTTGTTTTAAATACAAAAACTTACATTAAAAAGATTAAAAACGTCTTATTCTGGCCGAAAACTGCAAATTATATATTACTCTAGATAAAAGCAATTTATCCTGATTACTCCTTTACTTAGAATAGAGTAAACTTGTATAAAACTTAATGAAAACTTTAAATTTCGTCTCAAAGAAATAATTTACGTTATAGTTTTGACTAGCACTGTTTGTTTCAAACGATTTTATGATTCGAAACTAATGAACTTTCATGGGGCAAATGCAAAACCACATAGTACCATATAAAGCGTTGTTTTAAAGCAAATTATTACCTTTTGCAACAAGAAATTTCACGTCAAAGAAACTGAAAACATCGTATCCATGCACAAATATCGAATTACGTATCAGTTTAGGCAAATACAGCTTATTTTAAACGATTCCTTGCTATAAACAAGAAAAATTTTATCAAACATATTTAAAATGTCTTATTCTCGAAAATAAGAGCAAATTATGTATCAGTTTTACAAAAGCGGATTACTCTGTTTGATTCTATGCTTAGAGTAGAGTAAACTACTATAAAACGTAATGAAAACTCTATATTCAAGCTCAAAAGAACAAATTACGTTATAGTTTTGACAAAAAAAAATTATTTCGGACGACTACATACTTCGAAGTAAGCAAACTTTAATTGAACAAGTGCAAAAGCTAATACTTTGCTTTAAAATAACGATTTATGTGGTAATATAGTATTTTGCATCTGTCCTATAAAAGTTTACTGGTTTCGCTCCATTGAATCATTCGAAATAAATTATTTTGACACAACAACAACGTCAGTCTGTCAGTCAGTCATATAAGTTTTCTTGTTCAAAGCAAAATACTGTCGAAAATCAACCGTTTTTGTCTAAACTAATACAAAATTCGGTGGTTTGTGTCCGAATACAAAGTTTTCAGATTCTTTAATGTTAGGTTTGCTGCTTCTAACAAAGAATCAACGAAAATATTTTGTTTTAATACAAACTGCAATATAAAATGTCATTATAGGACAAAACATGATGTTTGGCATCTGTTTAATAAAAATTTACTCGTTTGGAAGCATAGAATCATTCCAAATAAGCTATTCTTGTCGAAACTATAATGTAATTAGTATTTTGTGCTAGAATACAGCGTTTTTGTTAGATTTATTAACAATTTTGTCTATTTTAAGCAATTAAACGAATAGGATTAGCTGCCTTTATCCAAAGTGATACATAAATTGCTCTTTTATGCCAGATTAATACGTTTTTAGTCTGTTCGATGTAAGTTTTCTTGTTCAAAGCAAAAGATCGTCTAAAATAAGCCGTTTTTGTTTGAACTGATAAACAATTCAGACTGAGACTCAACAAAAATAATTTGTTTTAATCCAAACTGATACTTTTTGACCCTATAAGAGTCCTATAAGAGTCCGAGATACGCCGTTCTCGTCAAGTCTATAACGTAATTCGTTTTTTTGTGTCAGAATACGACGTTTTCTGTCTGTTTAATATAAGTTATTAATAATAATAATAATAATAACAATAATAATAATAATAATAATAATAATAATAATAATAAAAATAATAATAATAATAGTAATAATAATAATAATAATAATAATAATAATGATAATAATAATAATAATAATAATAATGATAATAATACTTATAATAATGAATTTCTTTCTAAATTAAAGCTTAGTTTTTCTAAGCAAAAATGATGCTTATTTTGTGTTATCTGAGCGTTTTCTCATTTCTATGCAAGAGATCATCTGTGATCTGTGTTTTTAGGCTAGAAATTGTCTAAAATTAATAACTTATTTTAAAACTGGTATAAAAACATTTACTATACAAAAGTTATAATCGGTTTTTAATAATAATAATATTAATAATAATAATAATAATAATAATAATAATAATAATAATAATAATAATAATAATAATAATAATAGTAATAATAATAATAATAATAATAATAATAATAGTAATAGTAACATAAGTAATAATACTAATAATACTTTTAATAAGAAAAAATAGAGCTTATTTTGAGTGTTACATGAGCGTTTTCTCATTTCTATGCAAAAGATCATGTGTGATCTGTGTTTTTAGGCAATCTAAGCCATTTTATAGTTTTTAATATTTAACAAAAATTTGCTTTAAAATAAAATGTTTGAAAAACCGAAATTAAACTAAATTAATTGTGTTTAACACTTTAGTAGAGGAAAAAGGAGGAGACATAAAAGTCACTAAAGTCTTCAGAATCGTCTTTAGTCGTCATATTAATAACAATAACATTAATAATAACAATACTATTAGTACTAAATTTGCTTATATGCAAGCGCTTAATTAAGGTAACAGTTTTTTTGTTGTTTGCTTATATCTCGAAAACAGTTACTCCTATCAGTTTTTACCTTTTCACCAAAATTAAAGCTGATAAAATTTCCTTTAAAATCGTTATTTGCATTTTTCATGTAGAACTAACCATAAGCAAGATATAAGTTTGAAAATAATTAATAATTAAAAAAAATGTGCTTTAACAGAAAACGTCTTGTGATTTAAAATACACTTAATTTATTGGGTTCAATACTTAATTAGAAGAAAAAGGAGGTGACAGTAAATGCTGCATTTTCGTCTTCGTCTCAAACATTAAATACTGAATTACATTTTTGTTTAGTAACTGTTACAGTTTTCACTTTGGATTTTTGCTTATATCTCGAAAACAGTTACTCCTATCAATTTTTACCTTTCCTTCAAAATTAAAGCTGATAAAATTTTTTACAAAATAGTTTTTTGCATTTTTTTGTAGGACCAACTATAAGCGAGTTATAGAGTTGGATATAAATATTCTTTAACAAAAATTTGATATAAAATAAAATGTTTTAAAAACCGAAATTAAACTAAATTAATATTAAAATAATTATTAATATTATTATTATTAAAAACCGACTATAACTTTTGTATAGTAAATGTTTTTATACCAGTTTTAAAATGAGTTTTTAATTTTAGACAATTTCTTGCCTAAAAACACAGATCACAGATGATCTCTTGCATCGAAATGAGAAAACGCTCAGATAACACAAAATAAGCTTCATTTTTCCTTAGAAAAACTAAGCTTTAATTTAGAAAGAAATTCATTATTATAAGTATTATTATTATTATTATTATTATTATTATTATTACTTTTATTACTATTATTATTATTATTATTAAAAACCGATTATAACTTTTGTATAGTAAATGTTTTTTTTTAAATCACAAGGCATTCTCTCTTAAAGCACTTTTTTTTTAAATATTAATTATTATCAAACTTATATCTCGCTTATGGTTAGTCCTATATGTAAAATGCAAATAACTATTTTGTAGGAAATTTTATCAGCTTTAGTTTTAGTAAAAAGATAAAAATTGATAGGAGTAACTGTTTTCGAGATATAAGCTAGAAACCAAAAAACTGTTACCTTAATTAAGCGCTTGCATATAAGCAAATATAGTACTATTAGTATTATTATTATTAATGTTATTGTTATTAATATGACGACTAAAGGCGACTTTGAAACCTTTAGTGACGTTTATGTCTTTTCCTTTTTCCTCTACTAAAGTGTTAGACACAATTAATTTAGTTTAATTTCAGTTTTTCAAACACTTAATTTTAAAGCAAATTTTTGTTAAAGATTATTTATATCTAACTCTTTAACTCGCTTACGGTAGGTCTTACAAAAAAATGCATTTAACTATTTTGTAGGAAATTTTATCAGCTTTAATTTTGAAAGAAAGATAAAAATTGATAAGAGTAAACGTTTTCGAAATATAAGCAAAAAACCAAAGTGAAAACTGTTACAGTTACTGAACAAAAATGTAATTCAGTTTTCAATGTTTGAGACGAAGACGAAAATGCATCATTTACAAAC
This sequence comes from Tribolium castaneum, assembly GCF_031307605.1. Classification (NCBI taxonomy): domain Eukaryota; kingdom Metazoa; phylum Arthropoda; class Insecta; order Coleoptera; family Tenebrionidae; genus Tribolium; species Tribolium castaneum. The sequence goes on along the minus strand of NC_087401.1, from coordinate 6,752,997 downwards.
GACTCTAAAAACTTCAGTGACCTTTCTGTCACCTCCTTTTTCTTCTAATAAAGTATTGGACCCAATAAATTAAGTGTATTTTAAATCACAAGTCATTTTCTGTTAAAGCACTTTTTTTTTAAATATTAATTATTTTCAAACTTATATCTTGCTTATGGTTAGTCCTACATGAAAAATGCAAATTACTATTTTGTAGGAAATTTTATCAGATTTAATTTTAGTAAAAACATAAAAATTGATAGGAGTAACTGTTTTCGAGATATAAGCAAGAAACCAAAAAACTGTTACCTTAAATAAGCGCTTGCATATAAGCAAATTTAGTACTAAAAACAACTCTGAAGACTTTGGTGACTTTTATGTCTTCTCCTTTTTTCTCTACTAAAGTGTTAGACCCAATTAATTTAGTTTAATATCGGTTTTACAAACATTTTATTTTAAAGCAAATTTTTGTTTATGATTATTTATATCCAACTCTATAACTTGCTTATGGTTGGTCTTACAAAAAAATGCAAATAACTATTTTGTAGGAAATTTTATCAGCTTTAATTTTGAAAAATAGATAAAAATTGATAGGAGTAACTGTTTTCGAGATATAAGCAAGAAACCAAAAAACTGTTACCTTAATTAAGCGTTTGCATATAAGCAAATTTAGTACTAAAAACAACTCTGAAGACTTTGGTGACTTTTATGTCTTCTCCTTTTTTCTCTACTAAAGTGTTAGACCCAATTAATTTAGTTTAATATCGGTTTTACAAACATTTTATTTTAAAGCAAATTTTTGTTTAAGATTATTTATATCCAACTCTATAACTTGCTTATGGTTGGTCTTACAAAAAAATGCAAATAACTATTTTGTAGGAAATTTTATCAGCTTTAATTTTGAAAAAAAGATAAAAATTGATAGGAGTAACTGTTTTCGAGATATAAGCAAGAAACCAAAAAACTGTTACCTTAATTAAGCGTTTCATATAAGCTAATTTAGTACTAATAGTATTATTATTATTAATGTTATTGTTAATAATATGACGACTAAAGACGACTCTGAAACCTTTAGTGACTTTTATGTCTTTTTCTTTTTCCTCTACTAAAGTGTTAGACACAATTAATTTAGTTTAATTTCAGTATTTCAAACATTTTATTTTAAAGCAAATTTTTGTTAAATATTATTTATATCCATTTCTATAACTCGCTTATGCTTGGTCCTACAAGAAAAATGCAAATAACTATTTTGTAGGAAATTTTATCAGCTTTAATTTTAGTAAAAAGGTAAAAATTGATAGGAGTAACTGTTTTCGAGATATAAGCAAAAAACCAAAAAACTGTTACCTTAATAAAGCGCTTGCATATAAGCAAATTTAGTACTGTTAGTATTATTATTATTAATGTTATTGTTATTAAAATGACGACTAAAAAAGAC